>NC_092342.1:317053000-317358375 GCF_046630445.1 Rutidosis leptorrhynchoides
CTTTTTCGTTTTCTTCTTTTAAAGCTTCTAACTGTGCTGCTTGAATTTGCTTTGTGAGATCGGTACGAATTATAATATTCAAAGCTCGGACCCTAAGAGGTTTAACTCTTTCTTTCCGACTTAGGGAATCAGCTACAACATTAGCCTTTCCGGGGTGGTAACGGATTTCACAATCGTAATCGTTTAATAACTCTACCCAGCGACGTTGTCTCATATTGAGTTGTTTTTGATCAAAAATATGCTGAAGACTCTTATGGTCGGTGTACACTGTACACTTGGTGCCATATAGATAGTGTTTCCATATTTTGAGTGCAAAAACTACTGCTCCAAGTTCCAAATCGTGCGTCGTATAGTTCTTTTCATGAATTTTTAGTTGTCGTGAGGCATATGCGATAACTTTTGTGTGTTGCATTACTACACATCCTAAACCTTGGCGCGAAGCGTCACAATAGATCACGAAATCATCATTTCCTTCTGGTAATGACAAAATGGGTGTAGACGCTAACTTCATCTTTAATAACTGGAATGAGGATTCCTGTTCCATGGACCAATCATACTTCTTTCCCTTTTGAGTCAATCCAGTTAAGGGTTTGGTGATTCTAGAGAAATCTTGAATGAATCTTCGGTAGTAACCAGCAAGACCTAAGAATTGGCGGATTTGTGTTGGAGTCTTCGGTGTTTCCCATTTACTAATGGCTTCGATCTTGGTAGGGTCAACTTTAATTCCATGTTTACTGACAACATGGCCTAAAAATTGTACTTCTTTTAACCAGAAATCACACTTCAAAAATTTTGCGTACAATTCTTCGTTCTTGAGTGTCTCTAGTACCAGTCTTAAGTGTTGCTCATGTTCTTCCTTGTTCTTTGAGTAAATCAATATGTCGTCGATAAAAACAATGACAAATTTGTCTAAATACGGTCTACAGATGCGATTCATTAGATCCATGAATACTGCTGGAGCATTAGTTAATCCAAAAGGCATGACTAGAAACTCATAGTGACCGTAACGGGTTCTGAACGCGGTTTTAGGAACATCTTCTTCCTTCACTCTTAGCTGATGATATCCAGAGCGTAGATCAATCTTGGAATAAATACTTGATCCTTGCAATTGATCAAACAAATCATCAATCCTCGGTAATGGGTACCGATTCTTGATCGTTAATTTGTTTAATTCTCGGTAATCTATGCACATTCTCATAGAACCATCCTTCTTCTTGACGAACAGAATAGGAGCACCCCAAGGTGAAAAACTGGGACGAATAAATCTATGGTCCGATAATTCTTGCAACTGGTCTTGTAATTCTTGCATTTCTGAAGGTGCAAGTCTATATGGAGATCGGGCTACAGGTGCGGCTCCTGGTACGAGATCAGTCTGGAATTCTACACATCTGTGTGGAGGTAGCCCCGGTAATTCTTCTGGAAATACTCCGGGATATTCTCTTATAACCAGCATGTCATCAATGCTTCTTTCTTCAGTATCGATCTTTTTTACGTGTTCCAGAATAGCATAACAACCTTTTCTTATAAGTTTCTGGGCCTTCATACAGCTGATAAAGTTCAGCTTCGAGTTGCTCTTCTCCCCATAAATCATTAATGACGTTTCATCCTTACGAGGGATGCGGATTGCTTTCTCAGCACAAATAACTTCCGCTCTTGTTTTGGACATCCAGTCCATGCCAACGATTATGTCAAAACTTCCTAATTCTACCGGTATCAAATCGATTTTGAAGGTTTCACCAGCGAGATTTATTTCGCAACCATGGCAGATTTTATCGGCTTTTATCAGTTTACCATTAGCTAATTCAATAGTATATTTATCATCTAGAGGTAATGACGCACATTTTAGTTTAGAACTAAAGTCTTTACACATATAACTTCTATCAGCACCCGTATCAAACATAATAGAAGCTAGTTGATTATTAACGGTAAACGTACCCGTGACAAGATTAGGATTCTCACGTGCTTCACTGGTACTAACATTAAATGCCCTCCCACGTGCGGGTTCTTTGTTCTTCTCCTTATCAGGGCATTGATTTATAAAGTGACCAGACTTCCTGCATCCAAAACATTTCTTGACATCGGTCGATTTTGTCTTTACTTCAGAAACGGTAGCATAACAATCTTTCGCCACATGTCCTTTCTTGTTGCACTTATCACAGACCACTTGGCAATAACCTGCATGATGTGTGTAACATCTTTTGCAGAACGGATGGGGTCCCTTATAGTTTGGACTTGCAGTTGCTCCATCTTGTTTACCTTTAAAAGTTTCTTGTTTCTTCAGGTGAGTACTTTTGCCCTTATAGTCTTCCCATTTCTTCTTTCCTTCAGTTGTCTTGACTTCATAATTGGTGCCTTAATCGAAATCTCTGTGATCTGGTCCATGAGTTGGTGTGCCATTGTCATGGCTTCCTGCATCGTATTCGGTTTGGACGATGTAACATTTCCTTTGATATTGATCAGTAAACCGTCAATATAAATTTCTATCTTTCGTTTTTCATTTGGCACCAATTCGGGACACAACAAGGCTAGTTCCATGAAACGCTTTTCATAGTTATTGAGATTCGCGCCGATAACCTTCAGATTACGTAACTCAGATTCTATTTTTCTGATCTCGTTTCGAGGACAGTACTCCTCGATTAGCATCTTTTTCAGTTCTTCCCAAGAGATATCATATGCCGTATCTATTCCTTCTGCTTTAGCATAATTGTTCCACCAAGTAAGTGCACCGTCTTGCAACGTGCACGAAGCATACTTTGACTTCTCTCCATCCGCACAATTACTGATTTTGAAAACCGACTCCATCTTTTCAAACCATCGGGTTAGACCGACTGGTCTCTCGGTTCCACTAAACGTCTGTGGTTTGCATCCTTGAAAAGTTTTGTATGAGCATCCGTTTCGTGAGTTTGTGTTTACGGCTGCTGCTTTGGCTGCTGCTTCGTCTGTTGCTTTTGCTGCCTCAGCTGCCGCAATTCTTTCATTCACACGTTTCTCAACTAGTTCCTCAAACTCGGCATCCGACATTTGAGACATGTTTCTTCAATAAATACAACAGAGATAATTTAATCATATAGAATATTATAGGTAAAATGAGTTATCAATAGTTAATCGTAGCATATTAATAATATGAACCAATTATTATAAAAGCCTTTTCTTCTTATTAGCATTTTATAATTATTTCTAGGGTATTACCTACCCGTTAAGTTCATACATAATAGCTAGTACAAGGAATTAACTACTAAAATCCTAATAATATTCCACTATGAAAAATTATAGCGAGTTACTACGTTATTATGTAATAATAATAATAAGAAGTAGTAATAATACAAATAATCATTCTATGCATTTATTATTAATAAACCAAAATAATACAATACCATACAATACCGATATTTTACATATGCTTATTTTACATAACAAGATAGAGTAGCACACATAAGCAATAGAATAGCGCATGAAAGATTTATGGTTGCGAGGTCGTTTATTCAGATCTATCAGAAACTTATTCCCATTTGGTTCTCTCTGCCAATTGTTTGTATGCACATGGTCCGACAGACATTCTGGCAGTGTATTTAATTTTTGGTTGGGGTTTTGAGGTACCCGTTGCCTCAGTAGATTTAATACAATAAGGGTGGTTACGGATCGAATGGTCCCGTTCCTTTTTAATAATTAAGGACTTTTTATTATTGTGGTTGTTTTTATTATCTATAGCAAGTTGGAATTTCTCCTTAGTGACTTCTTTTATTTCATTAGTGAAATCCTCCTCCTCACTGATCTCGTCTGATGACGAACTATCTGAGTCATGTGTAGGAGAATATGATGACGAACTGTCTGCATCATGTGTACGAGAATATGTACCGGTGGTCATGAATCGAAATCTGCCAGGCGAAATATTCACAACCCGCCCGTCAGCGGTGTGTCTGGCCCAATGTCCATGTTCGTTTAGAAATGGACGATCTTCGTTTACTCCAGGGATCATGGGTCCATGCCAACGATACTGTGGCTCCGGAAAACTAGAGCTGGGTGGAGCTGGAACCTCCTCTGGGTTTACCGGGAGTTGAGATTCCCCGGCTAATACAATTTCTTCTTTAATAGGTATTGGAACGCTTTTTTCAGTTGTGGATAGAATAGATTCAGTGTCTGATTCCGAGTCGTACAAAATGATAGGATTAGAAGAAGTCATCTATCACATAATTAAAACAACAATTACGTTAGCATATAAATATATCATGTATAATGTTTTTGACCAAATGATAAGCAAAAATCAGTAAAAACAGATATGGTCATAGTCCAGACTCACTAATGCATCATAACAATTACCAGTTAAACACACTAATGTAATTTCTGGTTCCCTATGACCTCAAGCTCGGATACCAACTATAACGACCCGTCAAAATCGTTATTGACGTGACACGTTAATCATTGATTCCACAGTGAGGTTTTGACCTCTATATGATACGTTTTGATAAAATATTGCATTCATTAAAATAAGTGACTTTCTAAACATAGAAAGTTATAAACATATGGGCGAGTGCTTAGGTATAAGCAAAACCCCAAAGTACATAAGTCTTTAATTTACAGGTTGACATCACAGTCCAATTATTTATTACACAACGCGGTTTTATTTTGAATGCAATAAACTTTGTACAAAGCATGAGAGACTCCATGCAGGCAACAAGCACATCACAACGGAAGCATTCTAAGGACCAGAGAATAAAACATGCTAAAAAGTCAATACGAATGTTGGTGAGTTATAGGTTTAATTGCTCGAGTCATAAGTATATAAAGATAGACCACAAGATTTCATCAAAACTTTTTCAATAGATTCTACGTAACAGAGCACCCTGGTAACTAAACTTAACGCTATAATGATAATTACCCCATTCGTTTTAATACACGCAAACCAACGTGTCATAAACTCAAATAACATACGTCCGTTAAAAGGCTAGCGCTCTAGCTCGGACGGGGATGTCAAGCCCTATGGATCCATATACAATTATTCGCGCCCACCAGTCCATATCCTATGTACTGGCAGCTACTAGTTACCAAAGCTAAGGGATTTTTGGTTTAACTCAGTGTAGAATTTAGTATGTACTTGTGTCTTATTGCGTTTAAAATAAATTGCATGTATTCTCAGCCCAAAAATATTTAAAGTATTTAAAAAGAGAGACTATAAACTCTCGGTTCAATATTGAGACTCAATATTGTAGGCAAATTGCGTAGACATAATGACGGTAGACGACTGTATGGTTGGCCTTGGATTCAAGAACAATAACCCAAACAATACCCAATATTTCCTTAGCTTAAAACGGTTTGAAACCCGAATTAAAACACCCTCGAATATACTTTATTATTATTAACTTAAATTAAAATTATAATTATATTTATAAATTTAAATTTAAATTACAGAAGAAAATAAAGTGTGAAGTATATCGTCGAACAAACTGGCCTTTTTATAGTACTTTTCCATTTACTGTAGCTCATGCGATCGCATGAGTTTTCAGTGTTTTTGCCATGCGATCGCATGGCCGCCTTATCCGTTTTTATTTGCTAGTTCGTCGACATCAAATAGTGTTTACTGTAGCAAATAGTGTTTTACTGTAGCAAAGTCATTTTTACTGTAGCAAATAGTGTTTTACTGTAGGAAAGTCATTTTTACTTGTACATATATATATACATACATATAATTGTTCATGAATCGTCGAGAGTAATCAAAGGTAATTGTATATATGAAACAGTTCTAAAATTTTGAGACTCAATCTAACAGACTTTGTTTAACGTGTCAAAATAATAAATCGTATAGATAATTGGTTTAAATAAGTCAAAATTTTTCGGGTCATCACAATAGTCTACTTTCATAAATAAATAAGAATAATGTGATAAAGTTCATTTATATCAATACTTTATGTATGTAAAATAATAAGTAATTAAAATGTAAAAGGTAAAATTGTAAATTGAAAAACAATTATGTAAAATAATAAGTAATTAAAATGTAAAAGGTAAAATTGTAAATTGAAAAACAATTACAATGTGATAATGACATTTACAGTATTAAATTGTGTGTTATTTTGTTTATGAATATCATGTAGTGACCCGAACTTTTCCATGTTTATATATATTAATTGAGATTGATATTTACATGATTAAATGTTTCCAACATGTTAAGCAATCAAACTTGTTAAGACTTGATTAATTGAAATATGTTTCATATAGACAATTGACCACCCAAGTTGACCGGTGATTCACGAACGTTAAAACTTGTAAAAACTATATGATGACATATATATGGATATATATATATAGTTAACATGATACTATGATAAGTAAACATATCATTAAGTATATTAACAATGAACTACATATGTAAAAACAAGACTACTAACTTAATGATTTTTAAACGAGACATATATGTAACGATTATCGTTGTAAAGACATTTAATGTATATATATCATATTAAGAGATATTCATACATGATAATATCATGATAATATAATAATTTAAAATCTCATTTGATATTATAAACATTGGGTTAACAACATTTAACAAGATCGTTAACCTAAATGTTTCAAAACAACACTTACATGTAACGACTAACGATGACTTAACGACTCAGTTAAAATGTATATACATGTAGTGTTTTAATATGTATTTATACACTTTTGAAAGACTTCAATACACTTATCAAAATACTTCTACTTAACAAAAATGCTTACAATTACATCCTCGTTCAGTTTCATCAACAATTCTACTCGTATGCACCCGTATTCGTACTCGTACAATACACAGCTTTTAGATGTATGTACTATTGGTATATACACTCCAATGATCAGCTCTTAGCAGCTCATGTGAGTCACCTAACACATGTGGGAACCATCATTTGGAAACTAGCATGAAATATCTCATAAAATTACAAAAATATGAGTAATCATTCATGACTTATTTACATGAAAACAAAATTACATATCCTTTATATCTAATCCATACACCAACGACCAAAAACACCTAAAAACACTTTCATTCTTCAATTTTCTTCATCTAATTGATCTCTCTCAAGTTCTATCTTCAAGTTCTAAGTGTTCTTCATATATTCTACAAGTTCTAGTTACATAAAATCAAGAATACTTTCAAGTTTGCTAGCTCACTTCCAATCTTGTAAGGTGATCATCCAACCTCAAAAAATCTTTGTTTCTTACAGTAGGTTATCATTCTAATACAAGGTAATAATCATATTCAAACTTTGGTTCAATTTCTATAACTATAACAATCTTATTTCAAGTGATGATCTTACTTGAACTTGTTTTCGTGTCATGATTCTGCTTCAAGAACTTCGAGCCATCCAAGGATCTGTTGAAGCTAGATCCATTTTTCACTTTTCCAGTAGGTTTATCCAAGGAACTTAAGGTAGTAATGATGTTCATAACATCATTCAATTCATACATATAAAGCTATCTTATTCGAAGGTTTAAACTTGTAATCACTAGAACATAGTTTAGTTAATTCTAAACTTGTTCGCAAACAAAAGTTAATCCTTCTAACTTGACTTTTAAAATCAACTAAACACATGTTCTATATCTATATGATATGCTAACTTAATGATTTAAAACCTGGAGACACGAAAAACACCGTAAAACCGGATTTACGCCGTCGTAGTAACACCGCGGGCTGTTTTGGGTTAGTTAATTAAAAACTATGATAAACTTTGATTTAAAAGTTATTATTCTGAGAAAATGATTTTTATTATGAACATGAAACTATATCCAAAAATTATGGTTAAACTCAAAGTGGAAGTATGTTTTCTAAAATGGTCATCTAGACGTCGTTCTTTCGACTGAAATGACTACCTTTACAAAAACGACTTGTAACTTATTTTTCCGGCTATAAACCTATACTTTTTCTGTTTAAATTCATAAAATAGAGTTCAATATGAAACCATAGCAATTCGATTCACTCAAAACGGATTTAAAATGAAGAAGTTATGGGTAAAACAAGATTGGATAATTTTTCTCATTTTAGCTACGTGAAAATTTGTAACAAATCTATTCCAACCATAACTTAATCAACTTGTATTGTATATTATGTAATCTTGAGATACCATAGACACGTATACAATGTTTCGACCTATCATGTCGACACATCTATATATATTTCGGAACAACCATAGACACTCTATATGTGAATGTTGGAGTTAGCTATACAGGGTTGAGGTTGATTCCAAAATATATATAGTTTGAGTTGTGATCAATACTGAGATACGTATACACTGGGTCGTGGATTGATTCAAGATAATATTTATCGATTTATTTCTGTACATCTAACTGTGGACAACTAGTTGTAGGTTACTAACGAGGACAGCTGACTTAATAAACTTAAAACATCAAAATATATTAAAAGTGTTGTAAATATATTTTGAACATACTTTGATATATATGTATATATTGTTATAGGTTCGTGAATCAACCAGTGGCCAAGTCTTACTTCCCGACGAAGTAAAAATCTGTGAAAGTGAGTTATAGTCCCACTTTTAAAATCTAATATTTTTGGGATGAGAATACATGCAGGTTTTATAAATGATTTACAAAATAGACACAAGTACGTGAAACTACATTCTATGGTTGAATTATCGAAATTGAATATGCCCCTTTTTATTAAGTCTGGTAATCTAAGAATTAGGGAACAGACACCCTAATTGACGCGAATCCTAAAGATAGATCTATTGGGCCTAACAAACCCCATCCAAAGTACCGGATGCTTTAGTACTTCGAAAATTATATCATATCCGAAGGGTGTCCCGGAATGATGGGGATATTCTTATATATGCATCTTGTTAATGTCGGTTACCAGGTGTTCACCATATGAATGATTTTTATCTCTATGTATGGGGTGTGTATTGAAATATGAAATCTTGTGGTCTATTATTATGATTTGATATATATAGGTTAAACCAATAACTCACCAACATTTTTGTTGACGTTTTAAGCATGTTTATTCTCAGGTGATTATTAAGAGCTTCCGCTGTCGCATACTTAAATAAGGACGAGATTTGGAGTCCATGCTTGTATGATATTATGTAAAAACTGCATTCAAGAAACTTATTTTGTTGTAACATATTTGTATTGTAAACCATTATGTAATGGTCGTGTGTAAACAGGATATTTTAGATTATCATTATTTGATAATCTACGTAAAGCTTTTTAAACCTTTATTGATGAAATAAAGGTTATGGTTTGTTTTAAAATGAATGCAGTCTTTGAAAAACGTCTCATATAGAGGTCAAAACCTCGCAACGAAATCAATTAATATGGAACGTTTTTAATCAATAAGAACGGGACATTTCATATCACTTATAATTGAAAAATATATCACCTTTAGTGATTATTTAAAATACGTTTATAATTACATATTAGAAAGTCCCTTTGGATTAAGAATTCCATATTCCATACTTGATCATATTTACTCCACTCATAATAAAATAGAGTAATCAATGAACATTGACCTTGTAAGCAATAATTAATTAAAATTTGTTATAATTTAGGAGTTTATGACTACCTTTAGAACCTGATTCTTGATTATAGACTATTAATAAAATTATAAAAGAAGCAGAGAGAGTATATAGATGAGAGTATATCAGAAGATTGTATATGAAAAAGTGAGTTTTTACAATCATACATGATGCATATTTATAGCATAAGAAAATACTGTACAATTAGATGACCGTAAAATTTGCAGCCACTTTTGACTTTGAAAAAAGGACATTTCACAACGCTTCCCCTTGGCTGACAACTTTATTTAGAGAGAAACTAGTACTGCCTCGTTAAAAACCTTGCTAAAGAAAACTCGGTGGGAAAAAAACTTTAGCTAAGGGAAAAAGAGTGCAGCATAGAGTTGACTCCCCCTCAAGTAGACATCGTTGAGCTTTTTACATCTTTTGAACATGCCTCATGCCAATATTGTGAACGTGTGTTCTGAAAATAGTAGTTGGAAGTGCTTTGGTAAAAAGATCAGCAGCATTTTTGCTAGATTGAACGTATATCATTTCAATCTGGTCGTCTTTGATGAGATCTTGAGTGTATGAGAAGAATCTAGGAGGTATGTGTTTTGTTCGGTCACTTTTGATATACCCTCCTTTCATCTGTGCTATGCAAGCTGCATTATCTTCATAGATAGTTGTTGGACTTTTATCGCGTTTTAGTCCACAAGAATCAGTAATGAGTTATGTCATTGATCTCAACCAAAAACATTCCCGAGTAGCTTCATGTAATACAATCACTTTGGCATGATTTGATGATGTTGCAACAAGTGTTTGTTTTTGAGAATGCCATGATATTGCGGTGCCTCCATTTAGGAATACATACCAGTTTGAGATTTAGCTTTTTGTGGATCAGATAAATAACCTGCATCTGCATAACCAACTAAATCTTGTTTTGATTCGTTAGAATAAAATAATCCTAAATCAATAGTTCCTCGGAGGTATCGAAATATTTGTTTGATCCCATTCCAGTGTCTTTTGGTAGGAGCTAAGTTAAATCTTGCAAACAAATTAATTGCAAAAGAAATATCAGGTCTCGTACAATTTGTAAGGTACATAAGAGCTCCAATTGCACTAAGATATGGAACTTCTGGACCAAGAACACCTTCATGTTCTTCTCGGGGACAAAATGGATAAGTGTCGACATTGAGTGATCTAACCACCATAGGAGTACTTAATGGTTTTGCCTTGTCCATATTGAAGCGTTTTAATTTCTTTCTTTTAGAAGTTTAATGGTTTTATGGATCTCTTTATTTGTCCTTATGATGTTAAGATCATCAACATAAACAAATATGATCACATATCCGATAGTTGTTTTCTTAATGAAAAACACAAGGGCAAATAAGATTATTTGTATACCATTTGCTTATCAAGTATTCACTTAATTAGTTATACCACATACGACCCGATTGTTTCAACCCATATAAAGATCTTTGTAATTTAATCGAATACATTTCATTGGGTTTTGCATTTGTTGCTTCTAATACCTTAAATTCTTCAGGTATCTTCATATATATATCACTATCAAGTGATCCATATAGATAAGCAGTAACAACATCTATGAGATGCATTTCTAGATTTTTAGAAACTGCCAGACTGATTAAGTATCTAAAAGTAATTGCATCCATAACAGGGGAATAAGTTTCATCATAATCAATTCCTGGTCTTTGAGAAAAACCTTGAGCTACAAGTCTAGCTTTATACCTTGTAACTTCATTTTTTTCATTTCTTTTTCGCACAAAAATCCATCTATACCCCACAGGTTTCACATCCTTAGGTGTGAGAACGATAGATCTGAAAACTTTTCTTTTATTGAGCGATTCAAATTCAGCTCGTATTGCTATTTTCCAATGATCCCAATCGTGTCTATTTTTTCATGACAGATTTTGGTTCTGGATCATCACCATCATTCATGATGTCATATGCAACATTATATGAAAATATCTCATCAAGATTTTTCATGTCATTTTGGTTACATAATATTTTTTGAATTTGCATAATTGATTGCAATTTCCGCATTGATATCATCAATCTCCTCTGTAGAAGGAGTATTGATTTGTGGTTCTTCTTGAACACTTTCTTTTACCTCATTATCAGCTGATTTTTTCGAGGATTTTTATCTTTAGAACCAATTGGTCTCCCACGTTTTAGGCGTGGCAAAGACTCATGAGTAACTTTATTGCCAGCTTTTAGAATTTCAATTCGAGCTGGAGCATTTACTGCTGGTATATATGATTTAGTCACTCTTTTATATCTGTAAATGCATCAGGCAAATTATTTGCAAGTTCTTGCATATGCATTATTTTTTAACTTTCTTTTCGTATTCTTTTATGTGATGATCAAGATACATTAATTTATGTTCATACCATGAAACATCATTTTTTTATTTTTTTTATTTCTCCCCCTTATCTAGGGAACACTGTCTCATTAAAGTGACAATCAGCAAAATGTGCCGTAAAAATATCACCCGTCATGGGTTCAATATATCTTATGATTGAAGATGTTTCATACCCAACATATATTCCCATCCTTCTTTGAGGACTCATTTTAGTGCATTGTGGTGGTGCGATAGGAACATAAACCGCACAACCAAATGCTCTAAGATGGAAAATATTTTGCTCTCGACCAAAATTAAGTTGGTAATGGAGAATATTTATAACTTGCACTTGGTTTAATGCGAATTATTATCGCATTATGTAAATTTACATGTCCCATATAAATATTGAGAGTTTTGTACTCATTACCAATTGTCTAGTTATTAGCTGCAAGCGTTTATCTATTGATTCAGCTAAACTAATTTTATGTATGCACATGAGCAACTGGATGTTCAACAACAATCCCTGTAAACATATAATAATAATTAAATGCTTGAGATGTTAACTCACAAGCATTATCAAGTCTCATCCTTTTAATTGTGTAATCAGAATAATGTGTTCTCAATTTAATAATTTGTGCAAGAAACTTTGCAAATGCCATATTATGGCTTGATAACACACAAACATGAGACCATCCGCTAGATGCGTCTATTAGAACCATGAAATATGAAAATGGTCCACATGATGGATGAATTGGTCCATATATATAACCTTGAATTCTTTCAAGAAACATTGGTGATTCTTTCTCAATATTCTTTTCATTAATCACCATATGTGCTTTTCATTAATCACCATATGTGCTTTTTCATTAATCACCATATGCGTTTTTCATCATATATCCTTTTCACCATATGCGCTTTTAATCATATGCGCCGTGTTTTTCATCATATGCACTTTTCATCATATGCGCTTTTAATCATATGCGCTGCGCTTTTCATCATATGCGCTTTTCATCATATGCATTTTTATCATATGCGCTTTTAATCATATATCCTTTTCACCATATGCGCTTTTAATCATATGCGTTGTGCTTTTCATCATATGCACTTTTCATCATATGCGCTTTTACTCATATATCCTTTTTCACCATATGCGCTTTTAATCATATGCGTTGTGCTTTTCATCATATGCACTTTTCATCATATGCGCTTTTAATCATATATCCTTTTCACCATATGCGCTTGTAATCATATGCGCTGTACTTTTCATCATATGCACTTTTCATCATATGCGCTTTTAATCATATGCGCTGCGCTTTTCATCATATGCGCTTTTCGGTGCTACATAGATATTTCTCATTTTCGGTTATCATTGACTAATAATCATATCCCTTATGATATATATCAGAGAAACTTAACAAATTTCTCTTTGATTTGGAAGAAAACAAGGCATTGTTTATCAGAAAATTCGTACCATTTGGTAATATGAATTTTTTGCCTTTTCCGTTCCTTATATCAAGTTTGCATGACCTGATATAGTATTTATAATTCCTTCATTTGATTTAAATCAATGAAATATTTCTTAGATTTGATCATAGTGTGTTTGTTACCACTATCTGCAATACATAGGTCTTTACCATTTAATTGATGTTGTATTTCAGCAGGATTCATACTAAAACTTCAAATAGGATAAGCAAATAATGAGTTATATTTCAGCAAGATAATCAAATTATATGACATGCAAACAAGTTACAATCTGAAGTACATAAAAGATAACACTTAATAAACATATGCGTTATGGTCTAAAACCATTTATGTATGAGTGATACATAACAAGCTAGGCATCTTAGAAAATTCAAACCATTCAAGTCTCAAGGTAGCTCAGGGTTTATTTAATCAAGATTTTTCAACAGATTCACTCTCGTTTTCTTTTCTTTTGGGACTTATTTGTAGAGCTAAACAAGATGTTCATGTATTCAAGAAATACTAGACTGATGATCTACGTTACCAGATCATTAATAAGAATCTCCGGGATTCTTATAAGATCGTCTACTAACATCTTCAATTTTATTCTTTCATGAATCACCGTTATTTCTTGATAATTAATATCGTATCTATCTTTGAGTATTTTCCATAATACACTTGGATCTTCGATCATATAATATGTAGATTCTAAGGACTCGTCAATATGTTTGCTAAGAAAAATACTTGTTATTGTTTTCTCTTGTTCGGAACAATTGTTATTTTCATTCAGGGTTTCTAAAATACCGATTAATTCGAGATATTTTTCTACATTCATAACCTATGTTAAGTAGTTGTTCCCACTTGATTCTAAAGGAGCAAATTTAAGCCTTTTCAAATTCGACATTTTTTATTATCAAAAAGATGAAAAACATAAATTATAATCATAATCAACTTCTATTCATAGACAAATAATAAAATAAAATTAGAATCATTTTAAACTCATAAGTAGCAAACAACAGAATAATGGCATGATTACAAAGATAAAATTACAAGAGCAGGATATAATATAGGTTCACCCCGTGGTATATTAGCAACAATGATGATAGTTAGTATGACCAATACAATAGGAAAAATTATCCTTGTGTGAATCATCTTTAACAAAAAACTTTTTGAGAGTGGTAATCTGAGAAAAATGAAGATTGATTTGTGAAAATGTGAAAACGGAGATGTTTATTTTATATTTGAAAAATATAGTCGTTGTAACGTCGTCAGTTGACGTTAACAACCGTTATGTATATATGACCGTTGTAACGTCGTTAGTTGACGTTAACGACTGTTATGTACTCGTTGTATTAATAATAAGTTTAATAAAAGAATTTTATTAGTACAAATACGATTACTATAAATACATTTAGTATAAATATGTTTAGTATAAATACGAAAATTAAGAGAATAAACATATTATGCATAAATAATAAATTTTAAGAATAAACATTAGTATGCATGAAATAAATAATGATTAATTGCATAAGTAATCATAAATGTTAGATAACATAAATATAAATGTTAGTGAAGTTAATAAGAGTTAGATTACAGAAATATAATTCAGGCGGTATAACCGACCATATATAACTTAAATAACATAAATATAAATGTTAGTGAAGTTAATAAGAGTTAGATTACAGAAATATAATTCAGACAGTATAACCGACCATATATAACTTAAATAACATAAATATAAATGTTAGTGAAGTTAATAAGAGTAAGATTACAGAAATATAATTTCGGCGGTATAACCGACCATATATAACTTAAATAACATAAATATAAATGTTAGTGAAGTTAATAACATAAATATAAATGTTAGTGAAGTTAATAAAAGTTAGATTACATAAATATAATTCAGGCAGTATAACCGACCATATATAATTTAAATAATATAAATATAAATGTTAGTGAAGTTAATAACATAAATATAAATGTTAGTGAAGTTAATAAAAGTTAGATTACATAAATATAATTTTACTTATGATGATAATAATATTTACCTTACTAATAAATAATAGAAGATATCGTTAAAGAATTTCTTACCTTGATTAGTGACTTGTGCTTGCTTAGATAAACCTTGATTATACGGAGCACTTCGTGCTGATAACGTGTTATAATTTAGGAGTTTATGACTACCTTTAGAACCTGATTCTTGATTATAGACTATTAATAAAATTATAAGAGAACCAGAGAGAGTATATAGATGAGAGTATATCAGAAGATTATATATGAAAAAGTGAGTTTTTACAATCATACATGATGCATATTTATAGCATAAGAAAATACTGTACAATTAGGTGGCCGTAAAATTTGCAGCCACTTTTGATTTTGAAAAAAGGACATTTCACAACAAAATTATTTTTAAGTGAGAGTATTATGTCTCTACTTGTTGTTTTTACGGTATAAATATAAATATATAATAAACTTAAGCTTTACAACCTTCCTTTTCCTATTTCCTATTTTCTATCTTAAATAAAATATAAAACTCCACGTTTATGTTTAACATTGTCATAGAACATGTCTCCAGTTAAATGTTTAACATTGATTAATCATGCTATAGATTATAGAATATGTGAGGAGAAAAAAATGTAGGGGAATGGACTTTGGAGTCCACAACAAGCGTCGATTTATTGGCGACTTGACTGACTCTTAGAGTCTAAAGTAAAATTTCAGGCAGAATTTAAAACTCATGGAAATTTGATTTTACCATTTTCATGGCTTCTCAATTTTATTTTTAATTTAATTTAATTTTTTTTTTTTAAATTCCTACTTATTGGCCGGAGGTCCACTCAGAAACAATCTCTCTATCCGTCGAATAGAGAGATGAATGACTTTCTCTACTTTTGAAAGTGTTTTCACTCTGGGTGGAGAAATGACCTGTCTTTATTATCGGATAGGGGAATGATTGTCTACATATACACCACTCATTATAGTATTGAGTTTTGTTGTTGTTGATGTAAAAAAAATGTAGGAAACTAGTAATTATTAAATTTATTTATATTATTATTATATTTATTCATGTCTAAAAAATAACTTGATTGGTCAAGTTACATGAGAGAATTCTAACCTATCGATTCAAGAGACGTACTTTAATTCTGATTTCAATGATGATGCCGAACAATGATGCAAGTGGTAGAGGATCCATTAGTTGCTCATGATGATGAAGCTCTTGTGACAGAATCAGAGTCGTTTGATACTCAAACTGTTTTTGTCGAAGTGACTGATACGGTGACCGATCAGGAGGTCAATGTTGTATTTGGTGCAGGCTTGAAATTTGGTAGTTTTGATGATGGTGTTCTTGCCAAATCGCCGATTCAAGTTCAAGGTGTTCGTGACCAGGTTGATAATTTTGGTCAAACCCCTGTTTTAGAAGTGACAAAAGAGGTGTTGCAACATTCTGATGTTGCGACCAATGTTTGAGTTGTTTCTTCTACTTCTCTTAGTGAAGAACGTGTTATCGAGCGTCCTTGGGTTCCTCGCACAAAGAATGGTAAAAACAAGAAGAAGAAGGATAAGGGAGTGTTTGTGCTTCGGGATGAAGATGACGTGGAGCAGTCGAATGGCAACGGTAAAGGCTTTTTTCAACAATTGGCGGATGAAGGCGTGATTCCCTCTTGTGTCCCGGGTTCGATCATCAACGGTAGCTCGGTCGAGGTTAGCTCCTACGACTTCAAATCTCATAAAGGTAAAGGAGTGCATATCGACAAGGTTGACGGGAAGACTTCTCGTCCGGACGAGAGGAACAAAAAACGTCCATCTGAAGCCGGTTAAATGGTTTTGCACGCTTTTGGTTTGTCAATGTGGTATTGGTGATTTATTATTTTTGGCATTGTGTTTTATCTACATGCTTCGTGATATTGTGATATCTGCGGTTTAGATTGTGTTATAGGTTTTGGTATCGTTGGGCTTGTTTTGAGTTAGCGTATAGTTAGATTGGTCTAGGTTGGTTTACTTGTTTCGAGCCCTTCGTTGTTGGTTCCTATCTTGTATCAGTTTGGGGGTCTTTTATATATTGATGAAGGTCCCTTTAATTTTAATAGTAATCGTTATTTTAGCCAAAAAAAAAAAAAAAAAAAAAAAAAAAAACAAAAAAAAAAAGATGACGCATCCTCAATACCTATGCCATGTTTATCTTTTTCATTTATACAAAAAGTTAAAATTGATAATTCAGTGACTTTTAGTATTATTTCAGATAAGCAACATTTAGTTTGAAACACATATAAAAGCAATATAAACTTTTTTTTTTGGATGAACGGTATATATTAACTAAATTAAAATAACGATTATAAAGTTGTGCTTACATTTTTATAGACTCTAACTAGAAAAATCCTAAAGACTTTCATACAATCTAAGAATTTTTCTAATCGTAACATAAAATGAATTTTAGCACGAATAAAAAACTTATAAAAGTTAATAATCATCACATAAAAAACTTGTCAAATGTATGATATCCTATTTAAGCATAATAATCTATTTAAGTACAATAATGACAACTCTAAAGTGTTTTTTGTTTTTCTGTCTGCAGATCTGATTATGTCTTATGACCGCGCGCCCGCAGACGTTCTCACTTCAAACTGTTTGTTTTTCTGAAGACATAGGATAAATAATGTCTTATTATATTTGCAGCCTCGCAGACTTAGAAATATGCTTCTACGTGCAGATAGAATTAAGTTATTTCACATACATAAAAAAAACACTCTTTACTATTCACCGTACATACCTTTAAACCTCATATTCTTTACATATATGCTCCACAAATCTTCAGGTAAAAAGATTTTAAATCTTAAAAAAGTAATAAACAACGGCACCTAAAACTTCTCAAGAAATCTTAATCTAAAACATTTACTATTAAATAAAGGTAATGGCGGCAAAAATTAACTCGTTTATATACACTTCCATAAACAATACTCCATATACATGTATATGCATATTCCCCACCCTGGGTCTTCTCTGTATATTTTATTTTATTAACAATTATAAAAAATAAAAAATAAATAAAAAAAAGTTTATAAATTCTCTTTTCTAAATTATTACTCAAACAAAAAACAACTCCAGATGGATTCTCAAGCACCCCTTCAACTTCCAAACATTAATTTCTCAGAAACAAAAAAACAAATACGTGGAACACAGGCTTGGGACACAACGAAAACTCAAGTTTTCGAAGCCCTTAAAGATTTCGGTTGTTTTGAAGCATCTTTTAATGGAATTTCACATGATCTTCGAAAGTCAATGTTCGCATCGTTAAAGGAACTATTCGATCTTCCCTTTGAAATAAAGGTAAGAAACTTTAGCCATAAACTCTTTAATGGCTACATCGGACAAGCCAAAGAGATTCCGATCTTTGAGAGCTTGGGAATCGAAGAACCCGAATCCTTCGTTAATCTCATGTGGCCTCAAGGCAACACCAAATTTGTGTAAGTCAACTATATATACTTGTTATAAACATGTTGAGATTTGATCTGTGTTTGTTGTTAGCTTACTGCTAGTAAAAACAAATATTTCCCAAAACAATCAATCCTCACAAATACTTTTTTGTTGTAAATAACATTCTACGTTCAAAATCTCATTTGCAAGCCATAATTCTTATAATTAAGTTAATTTCTCATGTGCTATAAATGAGTACATGTGATGAGAATATACAGATATATAGATGATATATAACACTATAGCTATATATAGTAACTCGCTAATAGCCTCGCAGTTGTAGTTAGAGTGGAAGGAGGACGGACGCTCAAACTGACTTTGATATCATGATAATTAGGTTAATTTCTCATGTTCTAGCTTGTAAAGTACGGAGTAATTAAGTACATGTGAGATTATATAAATAATACATGGACTTAACCTGAAACATGAATAATAGGGCCTAACACTAAAGCTATAATAATTCTCTAACAAATTCTTCCCATTAGCCTTAAATTTTTCTTTTGAAACTCTGAAAGTGAACACAATTTATTGGAATTTTGTAGCTACTCACTGGTTTTTTAAAATGAGAATTGTTGATTATATTACAGTAACAACATACGATCCTACTCAGAGAAGTTAGTGGAGGTGGACAAGATTGTAAGAACGATGGTTCTTGAGAGCTTAAATTTGGAGAAATACACGGAAGAACACATGGAACTAACGAATAATCTTGTTAGAGTTATGAAATATCGAACACCAAAGAAAGATGAATCCAATATGGGATTACTTAGTCATGCAGACAAGAATATGGTGACAATTTTGCATCAAAATGAAGTTGAAGGACTAGAGGTGCAAGATAAAGATGGAAGGTGGTTCAAAGTGAAGTTTTCAGATAATAGTTTTATAGTTATGGTTGGAGAGACCTTCAAAGTAAGTAATTACCTCATATTCAACTTCATTTTATTCCTACTAATATAGTAATATTGAACTTTACAAAACTACTACATAAATATATTTCATTTTGCTTTACAAATACGAAAGTTTTGATTAACTTAGGATGTTAAATATATTATTTTGCCCATGCATGTACCAATAAATTGCATATTTGGATATTGATTATATGCATGAAATCAATAAATAGGCTTGGACGAATGGAAGATTACATGCAGCAACTCATAGGGTGGTGATGAGTAGAAACGAAGATAGGTATTCGATTGGTTTTTTTTCGTATCCGAAACTGGACAAGATCATAAAAGCTCCTGAAGAATTGGTGGATGAAGAACACCCATTACTTTTCAATCCGTACACATATGGAGAGTTTATTAAATTCTTCCACAAGGAAGAAAATGTCAACGATAAGTTTGCTTTAGAGAAGTATTGTGGTGTCATTGCTATGCCAACTGAAAATTTGTAATATATATGGTGTGTATGTGTGTATATTAATATTTAGATATTACTGTATTTATTATTATGTAAAAAGTATTTCATTGATTATAAGGTTTACTCATTGATGTGTGTGTAATTTAATTTGTTTATTCGTAAAGATATGATATGATTCCATCAACTCTGCATTATCTACTTTTGATTATCTTACAACACTACGAACTATTCGTATACGATTGAGAAACAAAAATTAAAGTACTTTTGTACCCTTGCTTTATTTAAGTAAGACAAAAGTAAAGATAAAAAGTAATAGATAAAACTGGAAAGTAGGAAAAATGTAGACAAAAAGTACACGTGACAGTAATTTTTCTATAATTGTGTATTTTTTTCTCTATAAACTATTAAGTTTGGACGAAGGGAGTATTGTTTATATTTTGTATTTTATATTTATATCTATATAATAATATAATAATAATAAAAGAAAATGTAGATTATGTGGTAATGACGTGAAATAGGGGGATGGAAGTTTGTAATTGTATCATTCTATTTTTTTTTTTTTTTTTTTAACATTTGTACCTTTACCTTTTAATTTTCGATCTTTTAATTTTTATTATTATTATTGTAAATTGATACAGAGATTGCTTTTAAAATGACCTCCGACCTATAAGTAAGAAAAATCATTCAGAATATATTTTGCCTTTTACTTTAGTTCTGATTGACCATAATATATTTAATAATCATTCAGAATGAAATCTTTAATTAATATAAAATTCTCATATTAATCTTTTATCTGGATAAATTATAGAATATATTTTTTTACAAGTGTACTGAATATAGTTTAAGGAGGTAACATAAATCAGAGGTTTTTAATAGTTAAAAGATAAATTTACCTCTGAATAATTCATCATAAATTTTTATGTTACTTGGCATCACTTATCATACATAGATTACAAACAAGCGCGTTGAATTCTAAATTATCGAATATTAAACACTAGTCATTTTATTAAGGGTTAAAGGTGTCATATACATTCATTTATGTTCTGATGTAGGCTATATACCCAATATAAGACCGTGTAGGCTACGAAGTTGTTGTTTATGTGTCATTTCAACATATATAAAGTTTTGACATGATAAATAAGGTACTCCGTATTTAGTAAAGAAAAATTCACGCGATTGGTCCCTAACATTATCTCATATTTCACATCTACCACTTATTTTTTTTTCAACTTGGTTGGTCACTCAAGTATCATAAATTACGCGGTTGGTCCCTGACCTTCACGACCGTTAAACAAACACCGTTAAGTGTTAACAGACATTTTACGTCGGTTATCCTCGGGGCCTACACACACAAAACTAGCAAACTACGGGGATTGTTCGCGTAATTTTTTTAGTTCAAAAAATGACACTTTTTTAATTTTACCAGTTTAGCAAGTAAACGGTCACATTTACATTAACACGCATTTTAAAAGCTCATAAGCTACAATTATATATTTTGAAGTATTTAATCTACAATGGAATCAAATTGAAAGTATATGACCTATTAGTAGCTTTAAACTTTCTATTAACGGTTGATCAAACACAAATTAAATTGCTATTATGCCTTCAAAAAGACAAGAGGCAAATTTGATTGTGGATCGATTGGGTTTGGGCCAGATTATCAAAGTAGGTAACCCAAGAAAGGAGGTCTAGTGAGAGGAGCTGCAACCTAATGGGTCGGGTCTATTATTTCCACAAAAGAGATACTTGCATTACAATATTAAAGTTAACAAACAAACGTGATGATATTCTATTGACACTGTAACTTTTTTTTCGATCAACCATTTTATAAAACAACCTCCAATTAACAGACGTTGATATTCTATGGACAGCATAACTACCAAAAACTATTCGCATCACACAATAATGAGAGCTGATCAAGCCAATTTTGACTTGAGTGCAACTTGTGAGGGAACCGCATCTTTACACTCCGGGTGGCCGTGTTAACCCGTCGAGTTAGTTCTCATCGAGGGTGGTAAAGAGGGAGGTTTGGTGGTGGTAGACTTTTGCTGAGCCTCCATGAATGTTAATGAGAGGAGTTTCTTCATCCCATGTCTTTCATCTTTTATGTGTGTGTCTAGAATGTAATCCTCCTCATTCTAGTCTTCTTTATATAGGAGTGGGCCAAGCCCACTAAAGGTGGTCCACTAAAAGGAGATCACCAATAAGTAGCCAAGTAATAAATAGCTTGTCAAGGATAGTCGATAGACTAAATAATATGGAGGCCCATCAATGGTTGTCCATTAACATAGCCCATTAAGAATGACCCGTGGGTATTAATAATACACCCGTCATCAAGAGCTGATCACAGATTGATCTACTTGGATGCGCTTTTACTATGTGGTGAACAAAATAAGCTCTAATGAATCACATGATTTCAAAAACACTACAAAGAAGAAAAGCTTATTTAAACTCAAGAGCCATACCCAAGACCGATATTTGCAAATCGCTCAAACATCATTTGACCTAGTGATTATGTTTAAGCCTTATAGGTGATATTTTAAAACATTATATTTGAACCTTGTTTAATAGTAGCACTATTTTGCTTACTAAGTATAAGATCTGGTTATACCAATATGAAATTTTGCACAGAACATTGAAATGTGTTGACAGATTCTAATGTTTGATCCAATATTCATTAGTAGCATGTCCTAAAGCCTTACAAAATTTCTTTAAAAAAATAAATAAGATCATCATCCTCGTTTGTTGATGAGTGTGATGTGATATGTTAAGACAGATGTTTAGATAGAATTTAATATGCATATAATTATAACAATTCAGATCAGATTGTTTGATTCGAATCTTCCTTTTAACTTTTAAGTAGAAAATATAATAAGAAAAAACTCTTTCAAAAAAAATACGCTCCCCTCTTTCAAAAAAAACTTTCCGGTAACTCTCCTCCTCCGGCCACCGGCAGCCGCCGGTGGTCCGGCTTCCTTTTTTACTCCTTTTTGTTCTCTCCTTAGGCTTGTTCTGCTACGTTCTTCTTCGGGTTTCTGGCTCACGACGACAGGCTCCATCTTCCGCCATCTGCAGGCGGCGACTACCGTGATACTCTCCGGTAGTCTGTGGATCTGGTGGTATGGATGGTTGTTTGGGCGGTTGCGGGGTTGGTACTTGTCGGAGATGGGCTGAACGAACGATTTTTTGTCCTTGATTTTGGCCGTCATCACTAACTCTGGTTTTCCGGCGGTCATTTCCAGCGAGTTTTCACGTGGTGGATCCTTGTGCTTCTGCCGTGCTTCTCCAGCTCTTTTCCTTACAGACCTTCCTTCTCTGCTTCCTGTTTTCTACCTTGGTACAGGTTTGTGTGGCTCAAAGATGCGTGGCATCCCTACTTTTGTGGGTTTCCTGTCTCCGGCGCCGGTACATTTCTCTTCACCTCGGTTGGTCACGATGTGGAGTTTGATTGCTTGTTTTTATGAGTTGAATGGGTGATTCTGTGCTGTGTTTTAGTTTCGGTTTGGGGTGGATCTAACGCGGGTTTCATGGTTTCTCCTGGTTTTGGTTGTTCGTGGGAAATGGTGTTCGTGGTTTGTTTGATGTTTTAGTATTTGTGTGTTTTGGTTTGGTTCTCCGGTGATGGGGTCGCCGGAGTGGTGTTTCTTCGGGGTTTGATGGTCCCGGTTGGCGGATCTGTTGATTGCAGCTTCATGGTTTGTCCCCGTTCGCTTCTCCTTCGATGCCTTTCGCGTCTGGTTTTCATTTTTCTCCGGACATTTATCCCTGTGCCGCTGCTCTCCCGCTCGTTCACCACTTGTTCGTGAGTTGAATACGTGGTTCGGGTGATTCCGTGTTCGGGTTGGGGTGGTTTGCGGTGGATTTTGGTGCTCTTGGTTTGGATTTCGGGTCATCAGATTGGCCTTCGAAGTGAGTTTGGTGAACCTCATTGGAGCGTTTCATATTCTCCACCGCCGACAGGTTCGATTTTTGTGGGTTTCGTGGTTGTGGATTTCGATTCGTGGATTTGTGGTAATTTTCGTGGGATTATGGTATTCGGTAATCGTGAGTGTGAGTTGATTCGTGGTTGCCAATATGTGATTGTCGATTGTTTTCATTTCTGGATCGTGGTCATCGGTGGTTGATCGTGGTGGTTGCCGAGAAGACTTGAAGTCGTGATTGTTGATTCGTGGTTTCCGATTTGTGATTGTCGATTGGTTTCGTTTGTAGATCATGGTTATCGGTTGTTGATTCGAGTGTATTGTTTTAGTCGTGTGTTTCGAGTGTATTGAAGTCGTGAGTTTTAGAATCGTGATGGTGTAGGTTGCCAATTAATCGTGTATTGTTTTAGTCGTCTCGTGTTACATTGTAGAATGATAGTCGGAGGTCGTGTTATGTATTCGAGTTATGTAATCCCTAGCATCTTGCTAGTTTTATAATTTTAATAATATAATTATTGCCTTTCGAAAAAAAAAAATTATAATAAGAAAATTATGTGTCTGCAATTTAAAAACAGCCATCATGATCATCATCCTGATCACCAGCTATTTTTTTTCAGCAGTTTCAATTAAGTACTCCAGCTAGCATAATCAATTAATCATACTGTTACAATATACATTCGATCTAGATATGGATATTGTATTTTAGTTGTAGAAGTGTTAACATTTATAACAAACCATATGTTATGACTTATGACTATGAAATGAAGTCTGACAAACTTGACTACATAACTATGGAACTTCACTTGTGAACCATAAAAGAAAAACTCAAACCGAAGAGACGGTTCCTTACTCTTGTTGAAAACACCAAACATAAGATGCTTATTGAAAGGCCAAACTGTTATACATACATCATAATCTGTTTATTTCCCCTGTTTGTCCAGTGTGAGACTGTGATTTGGCGAAAGCACCTAGTTACTCCAAGCCTAATAAACCAAAATAAAAAGCGTACCAACTTGAAATTTACTACTAATTGGGGTCCAGATATCCTTACAAGAGGTACAAGTTCAAACTTCACTAGCAACATATGTTAAGGTGGCCAGAAAAAGAGTCGAAAACGATCAGAGGATAAACCTGTTAAACCACGTACATCAGAGTAAAAATACTCTCTTCCCTAGGTAGCCTGGACATAGAAGATCTTATCCGTTTCTAAAATTCACTACTAACCAAAGAGATTATAACCTAGCAGTATAAAAGTTATTTTTCTTCTTACGCAGAAAAAAATTACTAATTACTAATTAATTTGAGTAACTAATAACCATGGAATGGTAGAAACCATGATAATCACCTGGTCGCTTGCCATGGCCACGAAAGACGAAGGTGGAAATTCAACGGAAATCCATTCGTCTTCTCGACTTTATTATGAAACCCGATTCTGGTGAAGTATGGATAACAAACTTATCAAAAATTTCTGCAAAATTAGTATATTGTTATTGCTCACTCAATAAGTTTCTTTGATGGGTTTATAGTAAAAATAAAATAAAAAAGATGAGTAACAGTATACCTAGCAAACAGGTCATGTTGGGTCAGTTTGGGTAATGGGTCAAAACGGTTGGTTGAAATGAGTCATGGGTCAAACGGGACGGGTTGGGTAACAGGTTGAAATGGGTAATGGGTCCAAACGGGTCATATACTTTAACATTTGATTCTTTACATTTATTATATTGTTTTAGTGAGTATATAGATAGATAAGAAAATATTGATATACATAATACGTAGTAATTGATATAACCATTAATAATCTCATAAATGATTGACGGATGAAACTTGTTATGTTCGACCAATTTGACCCATTCACAAGACCCATTAAACCTCTCTATTTATTGAACTTTAGGAATTGATACCCCTTTGACCCGTTCTTTTATATTTTGTATAAGACCCAATAGGTTGGAGAAAAACTCATTAGACCTTTTTTTAAGTTTTGGTTACATTAATACATTGTCAGGCCTAATTTTTTTTCAAGACCCAACCGACCCGAAAGCTTGACCCATTTGACCCAAATTTGAGAGTATGGGTCTCAATTTCCAGGTATAAGTAGCAGTATAGCACTATAACAAAGCATCAAACACCTGTCAACACCCATGTTACATCGTTCTGTTGTTAATAGTCTATCAGCTACAGCAAATACAAAAGCTTGTCAACAGTTGATGGTCACGAATTTGGGGAAGCAGTTTGCAACTACAGCATGGAATCCACCAGCCCAGGGGTTTGGGTTCAATATGTATATATGCGAGGAATGTATATATATATTCGTGTTTAAGGTTTTTTCGTAGCTTTTTCTTCACATGACAATTAACAAACTGTATTTAGTACAGTATTGCAAGATTTATAAGTGAGGTAGTAGGAAACTTACATTGAGGTATCCGAGTATCCGATCATCCATAGTTCAGGCCGCCTGCAACTTTCCTTTAACACTGCAAAAACCAGTAAACCCAAATGAGTAGCATATGGGTAGATACATATTAGAAACTTAGTTCACGAGATCTAAATTTAAATCTTACTTGTGCTATCGGGGACACTTTGTAGTATGCCGATAGACTAATTACAGCGTAGGTCAGCGACCACAGAAAGAAAAAGAACTAGTTCAAGCAAATAGCCTATCAATTATCAACTTACCATGCACATTTGTTACAGGTGATCATTTCAACTCATTCACTCATGAAATATAAATTGATCATATTAGTAACGTGTTATGTTTGAAGGATCAAATCATATAACCCTATGGACACAATTAAAATGGATTTAACAGACGAACAATACGCAATATTTTTCTGGCGCATAAAACCTTCTAAACCATTTTATTCTAAAAGAATTATGTTATCTATTCATATATCATAAGCTTACTATTTATAAAAAGACATCCAAAAACACCATAAATAGAAGTCCCATAAAGCATGCACAAAAACAGAAAGCTAGTATTATTACAAATCTTAATCAATGAACTTTCAATTACAAGTTTACATCATAAACAACACCAATTACACCCCAAACAAATGCTTAATACACCCAAATTCCTACAAGGAATAACCAATTCTCATGCCCTAAATTCATCCCCTAAAAAACCAATAAAAGAACAACAATTTTCAAACACATCATCAAACAAATGATGTACATCATACACTAAACCACCCATTTATTTTACCCTAATTCCCCCCTTATAGAACCAACAATAAAAACGATTATTCTCACAGACATTTCATCGAACACTTACTATGCACCAATAACAACACCATTCTCCACCCCATTACACTCAAAACATTTCTCCTTTTCCTTCACCTTCTTATACTCATCCAATTCCTTCAACCACAAATCCGCAAACTCGCAATCTTTCCACGCTTCAAACCACGGCCCACCACTCGTATAATGTATCGCTTTCGGATAACTATTCGCATCCCCATCGACAACCCGATTATGCCCAACTAAAAAGTTCCAAACAAAAGGAACTTCACCAATGTCCTCATCATCCAACCACATAAACCGATGCAGATACGCCCCGGACTCCTTATTAACAATCTCCGGACTCAACGCCTTATTTTTCGGGTGACCGCAATTATACAACACCATCGAAGACCAATTCTTTCGCGGGTAAACCGTTTGAACAGCCCCGTCCATTTTCGTACTTTCTTTCGGTGTATAATCATGGTGTACACACATAACAGCGTATTTTTCATCAATCAAATCATACAATTCCTTGACATCAGATAAATACAAGAAATCGCAATCTACGAAAACCGCCCAACCTTCGTAACCGGCTAAATACGGAGTTAAGAATCGTGTGAATGAGAATTCAGTACTTTCTAGTTTATTACGTTCCCGCCAAAACAGTTTCTGATCACGCAATTGTGATTGTTTGATTGGAATGATTTCAACGGGGATTGAAGATCGTTTCAAGATGGAGTAACGGCATACCTCGTAAGCTAGATCTTCACGCGTGTCGTAGCCAATGAAGAAACGAAATGGTTTTTGTTTTTGATTAGTAATGATAGATTGCACCGACATTGTTGCGATTGGGAACTGAAATTGAGTAAATGGATTTTAATTATGTGAAATTGAAATTAAAAAGATGATTTATAAACAGAAATTAGGGAAATCGATTACCTGTGAAGAAGGTGAAGAATGTAGATCTGGATTTTGGGGGATTAGAAGAAAGGGATCTGGTATTTGGGGGTTTTTAAGCGATTATGAGAGTGAGGTGTGAATCTTGATTTGATTTAAGCGACGGTTATTGATTTGATTTAAGAGCCATTAGGAATTAGGAGTATCGTGTTGCCATTTCAACCTTGAGTTTGAGGTACAAGTCATGGTAGTGAATATATTCGTAAATTATTGTATATATATATATATATATATATATATATATATTTTTATATTATATTATTTGTATAAATGAGTATGTGAGTTTGTCATATAAAAAAAAAACGCTTATTGTATGAATTTCGGGAAAATTAAATCAAATATTTCTGCTAAATAAACGCATGAAGCAAGCAAACAGGTATCTCTTAAACCCACCGGAGGCGTTCACAGTATCCATTTCAGTATTTATTTGAGTGTTTGTGTTTATTTTTATATTTAATGTATAATATTTTTATTATTAATTATAATTTTATAAAAAAATAAAATCCAAAAAATTAAATAAAATGATAAATTAAAATAAAAAAATAACACTTATTCATAAAATAAATTAGATTTCTTAATAAAATTTATAAAATTACATTTATTCTTGAATAAACCATAAATGTATATTGGCGTCGATTTATTGGCGTCTTGACTACCATTTAGAGCCTAAATTGAATTCCAGGCAGGATTTAAAACCCATGGAAATTTGATTTTGCCATTTTCATGGTGTCTCAATTTTATTTATAATTTTTTTTAATTTTTTTTAATTTCCTACTTATTGGCCGGAGGTCCACTCGGAAGTAATCTCTTTATCCGTCGAATAGAGAGAGGGATGACTTTCTCTACTTTTGAGAGTGTTTCACTCTGTGTGAAAAAATGATTTGTTTTTATTCTCGGATAGGGGAATGATTGTCTACATCTCACCTCCCTCATACACCACTCATGTAGTATTGGGTTTTGTTGTTGTTGTTGTTGTTGAGACCATAAATGTATAACCAAATGGGATCGCAAGCCTTCGTGCACTTATCTATCATGTAGATCTCTTGTTCTTCTATTACGAGTGTCGCACCTTTCAATACAAGTACGTTGTATATTTTGAACCGGTTCATAAACCCAATCATTCTCTGCAAGGTTATAACCATTGTCTTCAATAATGAAGTTGTATATGTTGGTTAGTGATTCAATGATAATATTCAAATATTAACCACTTTGTTTTGATGATGACACCAAGTCTTATGTGCTTAAACAACGTATAGTACAATACAAGTTCACGAGCCTACACAATCTCTAGCAAACGACCAATGCACACAATAACAAAGTCAAAAGAGTCATTTGTAAAATTCCGGATGAGCACGGCTGGGTTCACGGTCGACCGCAGGTCAGACCATGGGATGCCATGTACCTTGGTTCTTCAAAACAAGGTACACAGTCGACTCCACGGTCAGCCGTGGCACGACCGCAGTTTCCCACTGTCCGAATTTTTGATAAAAAAATATTTGACTATTTCGGGGCATCTATAATTTACAATAATTATTTAAACATGCTTAGAATAGTTTCCCCCTTCATATTTAAATGAGTTTTGGTCACTAAAACACTAATCTTGGTTAATCACACATAATGACGCCTTAATGACACTTTTAGCTTTTGATTAATGTTAAACATTCAAGTATGGCTAAAAGTTCTTTTTTAAAGTGTATTTTTATACAACAACAACAACATATCCCAATACCACAATTAGTGGTGTATGGGGGAGGTGAGATGTAGACAATCTTTTCCCCTATCCGAGTATAAAGACAAGTCCTTTCTCTACCCAGAATAAAGAGCAGAGAAAGTCATCCCTCTCTCTATTCGCCGGATAGAGAGATTGCTTCCGAGTGGACCTCCGACCAGTACGTAGGAAAAAAAAATAGTTAACACAAATTAAAAATAAATTTTAAAAATTGAAAATTGAAAAAAAAAATTAAAATAAAAAATAATAATAAAATAAAATATGAATAAAATATGAATAAAATAAAATAAAATAAAAATAAAATTGAGACGCCATGAAAATGGTTGAATCAAATTTCCATGAGTTTTAAATTTTGCCTGGTATTCACTTTCGTCTCTAAACTGCAAACAAGACGCCAATAATTCGACGCTTGCTCTTAGCTCAAAAATAGAGACGCCAATAAAAATACTTGATAGCTAAAAAAAATAAAAATAATAATAATAAAAATAATAATAATAATAATAATAATAATAATAATAATAATAATAATAATAATAATAATAATAATAATAATAATAATAATAATAATAATAATAATAATAATAATAATAATTGTGACGATCGCTCCAAATCCATATGGACGAACACGTCATTCATCGATTTCATTGCGAGGTATTTGACCTCTATATGATACGTTTTGTAAACATTGCATTCTTTTGAAAAGGCACATCATAAATGAATATTTAAATCAAAGGTTTTCGACATCTGATGATTTCTACATATAGACAATCACCGTAAATAATAGTTTACAATAGTACTTCCGTTGACAATGCAGTCAAAATAAGATACATGGTGATGATTTGGTGAATGCAACGTTTCCTTGAAAAAAATATGCCATGTAAGACTCCATGCACATAGTTTGTCTAACATATAACAAACAGCGGAAGACTTCTAAGGAACCTGAGAATAAACATGCTAACAAGTGTCAACACAAAGGTTGGTGAGTTCATAGTTTTATTGTTTCGTATAATCTGTATATAAAGGTGGATCACAAGATTTCAGTTGTTTCATCCAGAAACGTTTATCAAAATATTCTACAAGATTGAGCACCCTGGTAACTAAACTTTAACGGCTATATAATAAGTACCCTTGTTTTAACATACATGCAACCAACATGTACAATACACGCAAACTAACGTGTACTAAACTCAAATAGCATACGTCTGTTTTATAGTTCAGGCTAGGGTTTCTATACCTGGAACAGACGGGGATGTCAAGCCCTATGGATCCATATACAACTACTCGCGCCCACCAGTTCTTATAACCGGGAGTTACTAGTTACCAATGCTAAGGGATTTTCGGTTCAAACTCAGTGTAGAATTTAGTATGTACTTGTATCCATTGCGTTTAAAATAAAGTGCATGTATTCTCAGCCCAAAAATATAGATTGCAAAAGCAATTAAAAGGGGAGCAAATGAAACTCACATTAGCAGCATATAAAGTCGTTCACCAAAATGTGACTGAAACTCGGATTACCAAATAACCGTAGATCTCAACCTAGAGAACATATGTTGGTCAATAAATGTTTAAGAAGCTAGGTCTGGTCATAGTGTATCACAATCCTAATGCTCGAGATCGACATACAAAAGTTATCCAAAGTCGTTTCAAATAGTCAATTTTGACAATAGTTCAACAAAACGAGACGTACCTTATTTAATGATCCATTTACTCGGTTGGTAATATTCAAAAATTCAATTTATCAATCTTACAAACAAGTTGTTTAAATATTAATTGCAGATTCAAAACCAATTCCAATTAACGTCAATTAATTCAGTTGACCATATCTTTTGATTCGTTCATCGAAACTATTCGATATCTAAATGAAAAGTTATTGATTTTTCGCCAGCTTTCCAAAAACATGCATATCATATACTTTTATCAGTAATATATGTATTTATTTCGTGATTCATCATAAACTGTTTAACGACGAAATTTAGCATACAAGCATGCCTAAACATATATACTCGAGCACTAGACATGTATACACTATTAATATATAAAAGATAAGATATGAATGCTCACGTATCAATATTGTGATTCAATATTGCAGGAAAGTACGTAGACGCAACGGAGATGATAAACACTAGGTTTGACTTGCCAATAATACCCATGAACATTACCCATAACCTCCATAGTTATAACCCATAGTTTCCTTAGCTCTATCCCGCTCGAAAACTCATTTTTGAAAGTGACACGCTCATAACCTCGTCATAGTATTTTATGTATAATACTAATAATAATACAACTAATAATAATAATAATAATAATAATAATAATAATAATAATAATAATAATAATAATACGATTAATAATAATAATAATATTAATCTTAATAATAATAATAATAATAATAATAATAATTATATAATAAATATAAATATATATATATTTCTGTGAGAGAGTGCGAGAGAAAACAGATGACAAAATGAACCAGAAATCGACTTGCTTTATAGATGTTTTCTGGATCCAGCCACCATGCGATCGCATGAAGTTTCTTTGGTATGCTTATGCGATCGCATGAGCTTAAATGACAGCTCACATTTGATTTGTTTTGTAGTTCGTCGACATATTTAAATATATTATATATTATATATAATATATAATTTAAATTAATTAATTATATATTATATTATATTCTCGTGTATAGGTGACTTGTAATTTTTATTCCGATAAGTCGTACGTCGTCACTCGACTTATGTTCCGGTTCCGATTTTTCGAATGTCCCTTCGTACGCTGAGAAAACTCGCTCTTTACGTTTCGTGACTCATACCTTTGCCAAATTATAGACTTAAATTATCCATAAACTATACCACTCGAAATATAACTTATACATTTGAGTGTTTCGGTCATTTACTTCTATAAATCATCTTCTCGTTATTTGTTAATATATATATATATATATATATATATATATATATATATATATATATATATATATATATATATATATATAATAACAAATCATTTTATAACCAAGTTAATATTATATTTTATCGTATTGTTAAATATATATTTTCAATATTAATAAACACGTTTTAAAATACATATCGCAATTTATTCATATATCTAATTCCAACAGTTAATATTCCTTATTATTGTATGTGTTCAAATTACATTATTTAAACAAACACTTTAACATTTATTTCGAATATCGTTAAAAATGAACGATTTCCTAAATCAATGTGGACCTCACAATAGAGACTCGTAATAATATTATAATCCTTAAAGGACTCAATAAATATCTTTTAATTCAATCGTTTGGCATAATCTTTTAACTCCGTAGTTAAATATATCAATCAGGTAATCAAACCAATAAGTTTAATGCACAGTATCATTTACTTAACACTTTGTTACGTTTTCAAGTTATAGTATATGTATCTGTTTACGTATAATTGTTCGCGAATTGTTGAGAACAATCGAAGGGTAATTGAATAGTTCAAAATTTTGAGATTCAACTTTATAGACCTTGCTTATCGTGTCGAAAACATTAAAGATTAAGTTTAAATTTGGTCAGAAATTTCCGAGTCATCACAGTACCTCCCCGTTAAAGAAATTTCGTCCCGAAATTTGAGTGAGGTCGTCATGGATAACAATAAAAATGTTTTCATGACGAATATGAGTTGATAATTAGAATTTTTATCACCGTTGAATAATATGGATAAAACAATCCAATTACTCGAAGCGTATGAGGGAAGTTATCGTAATAGAGTGAAATGGAGAATAGAGATGCGTCTTATCTCTTGACGTAGTAACGATTGATTTCCGGAATATAAGGAATAGAAAATCTTCATAATCTAAATAAGATTTGATTCTTCAAAATTTAAGGAAATTAAGATTTCCTTTGATTAAATGCGTAATCTGCCTCGATTGCTATGTCTGATATTTTGCTATAAATTGACCTCTTCTATTTCATTTATTTTCATCACTCCTATAATCTTCTTCCTTATTTCATACATCTTAATAGATTGTGAAAATGCTTCATCCAGTTCTGATTCTTGATATACTCCTAACTTTCATATCTATCATTCTTCTTTTTCATCTGCTGCCGGAGGAATCTATTAACTTTTACAATACTCTTGGCTTTATAGTGTTTTTAGTTCTCTCGTGTCTTTACGTTGCAATACTTATTGATATACATGGTTTGTAATTTATGTGTTTTTATCGGGCTTTATATTCTCCATTATATTTCGGAGCTTCATGCTTTCGTTCTCTCTTCCCGCCTTCAAGTCAAGCGAATAATGGTCCAGAATTCGTAGGTATGGATTTTGAAATGAACATAGTTAATGTTCTAAGAAGGGAATTGTAATGGCACGATCTTGATTTGTCAAATTACCAGAATATCCGGAAAGATAGAACTATCAAGAAGATATGTTCTTAATATGTTTGGAGATTGGGTAGAATGTAAGAGTCGTGTAACATGGCACATGATGACGGTATGGACTGTGAATCATCATGTTTCATTAGAAACTCAGCATGACTTACTGTAATATAATCACGTTGATCAAGTGTCATTATATTATACTAACCCATGCTTCAATTCCCAACATTACTTCAAAACATCCATTTTTCGAATTTTTCAGTTTTTAGAAACTAAAATAATTTCTTTTATGATGTAACACAGATAGCGCGAAGAGATGAATAATCTCGGACAATGATATTTATGAAGATATCTTCAAAAATATCGAAGATATTTATAATGAAAGATATGATAATATCTTAGAATTTCTAATATCAACGGATGGTGAAGAAGATTTGTCTGTGAAGGTTTAGAGTCAGGAGCAAGGTATTCGTTAATGACTTCAGCAGACACCGAATCATTTGGATTCTTTGAAGGCACATTTAGTCTTTGTGATTTTTCCACAGCCTTCTTCATAGTTTGCTCAATCCGTTTTCCAGTTCCAAACCTTCTCTTTTTCTGTGCTTTTACAACACACTACTCTTTATCATCCAACTTTCGACTATTAAGGTCGTTTATAGTTTTTGCTGCTTCATCAGCATTTTTCCAAAATTCGTAGGACTAGTTTCACAGTTTGGGGTGTTTTTCAGAAACTTCACATTCGAAGTAAGTAAGTCTAGGAAATAGACATTATATGTATATATATAACTGTTGGCGTAGAATTGCTGCAAAATTTGAAATACTGATTGCTAATTCCCGGTAGTTGGTATGGCAATTACCGTTACAAGATGTGGATGAGTACATGATAGGGTTTCAATGAAAAATTATAATGGTTTTTCGGAGAGACTTTAAGTCACAGATTAATGAATTTGCTGGTACATTTACTATTAATGTGGTGGAACGTGAAAGGTTCCCCAGTAACAAAAACGTATATGCTAAAGTTACAAGTCTGAAAGGTCTTCATTGACTGGTTGAACGGTTGATAATACTGGATACTTTGAAAAGGAATTGCAAGGTTATTTTCGGTAAAAAAAAACAATGCTAATGGATCTTGCACAGATTTAAAGTCAAAGTATAGCTTTGAAAGATGTAGAGATCTAAGAATGATGTCACTTGTTAAATCTTGACTTGAATTCTGTTCTGTCAGAATATGTAATTGAATTTGAATAAGAATAGTTGTTCAGATTTCTATGAACGAATGTATAGCGTTGTGAAAGTAGTGGGTATAGTCAATAATTTTTGAATCAAAATTGAAGAATGTACTGTATAACATATTAATTGTGAATTCATATATTTCCCGGGTATTACCTACCCATTAAAAATTTCACAAGTAATATCTTGTACAGAAGAATTTTACTGCAGTCTTTATGAAAATATATGTATGAATATTTTCTTCAGATGTAATACAGATTTTATGAGTTAATATCATATTAAGCTCATTTAATTTTCGACTGGATTATAAATGAATAATCTCTAAAACATTAAAGATTTCATAATCTTCTCGGAGTATTTCACTAATGTAATCAATACTTCGTTATTCAGTTTTATTGATATTTCCTCAATGAATCATGTTGGTGCTTATGGATCTCTTGCTAACTTCGCAAGGTACGAATGATGTTTTCTGGAAAGTTTTAAGTACATCGAAAATGAAAGTGTTAAAATCAATCATGTATTTGAATAATACACTTGATTTATTATGAAATGGAATCTATTAAGTCGAAGCAGAGATTATAATTAATGATTGTTAAGTCATTAACAAAGGATGTATAGCATATTAGTAACATGAACTAACCGAGTAGTACCTACCAGTTATGATTCACATGTAATAGCTTAGTACGAAAAGATTTATTTTGATTTCAAATTTCACATATATATATATATATATATATATATATAATATACATATAATTTCTTCAGGGGAAATGAGTTAATACTTCATAACTCGTTGATACAATATATGCGTTGTTGATTTGTGATGATGTTGGTAATTATGGAACTGGTGGAAATTGTGATGTTATAGGTGCTCCTAGTGCTGACGATGCTGATAGTACTGACGTGCTAGTGATGCTGACGGTACTGTTGATGCTGCTTGTATAACAAGTCTAACTTGTAAATCGCGCACTATTCCTGTCAGGGTTTCATTTTATTATTTCTATCCGCCCACTACTAATTTACAATATATAATCTCTAAAACTTTTAGAAATTACATATTCTCTGCAGAATATTTCTTCGATGAAGTTATGAATCAATACTTCATCATTTGTTGTTGTTGATATTCCTTGGTATTTATAGGGAGTATGATATTGATGCTCGTGGGACAGATTGTGAAGTTGAGGTTTGCGGTGCGGTTGTTGGTGGTGGTGGTAATGGTACTGTTGGTGTTGTTGTCGGTGGTACTGTTGATGCCGGTGATGCTGCTGGTGCTTGTAACCTTTGCACCATATTCTCCAAAGCCACTACCCGAGCGCGAAGCTCGTTGACTTCTTCTACTACACCGGGATGATTGGCGGTTTAGACGAGCGGATGAATAAGATCCAGAATTTGTGATAGTATATTATCGTGACGAGATACTCTGGAAATGAGAGAGAAAATGGTGTCTCGAACAGGTTCGCCGGTAAGTGCTTCAGGTTCTTCGCCAAGAGGGCAATGTGGTGGATGGAAGGGATCGCCTTCTTCTTGTCTCCAATAATTAAGTAGGCTACAAACCCATCCCCAATTCATCCAGAATAGGTGATGGCTGATTGGTTGATCCATTCTGGTTACACTGTCTTCGGAATTCAGGTGAATATCCATATCGGAATAGCTGTCGGAGTTTAAGGAATTTGAACTAGATACGGGATCCATCTTGTATAATTAGAGAGATGATTTTTAATATGAAATAGATTATAGAATTTAGATTGGTACTCTTCAATACATAATTTACATATGTATATATAATACCAAAATTCCATAAATCACGGAGGAATTTTCGGAAGATGTCAGGAAAAGTTTACAGTAACAGATACGCTAAGATATGAATTTTGTCTATACACTATCTATGCAATCAATGCAATAAGACGCGTTTAGACTTAAGATGATAGACAGGTAATTTCTAACAAGAAATGATAAGCAACACTTTTGACATGCAGACACAGTCGAAGTCCAGACTTACTAATGTATCCTAACAACTATTAGTTAGACACACTCATGCAAGACCTGGTTCACTAGGACCAACGCTCTGATACCAACTGTGACGATCGCTCCAAATCCATATAGACGAACATGTCATTCATCGATTTCATTGCGAGGTATTTGATCTCTATATGATACGTTTTGTAAACATTGCATTCTTTTGAAAAGGCACACCATAAATGAATATTTAAATCAAAGGTTTTCGACATCTGATGATTTCTACATATAGACAATCACCGTAAATAATAGTTTACAATAGTACTTCCGTTGACAATGCAGTCAAAATAAGATACATGGTGATGATTTGGTGAATGCAACGTTTCCTTGAGAAAAAATGCCATGTAAGACTCCATGCACATAACTTGTCTAACATATAAGCAAATAGCGAAAGACTTCTAGGGAACTTGAGAATAAACATGCTAACAAGTGTCAACACAAAGGTTGGTGAGTTCATAGTTTTAATGTTTCGTATAATCTGTATATAAAGGTGGATCACAAGATTTCAGTTGTTTCATCCAGAAACGTTTATCAAAATATTCTACAAGTTTGAGCACCCTGGTAACTAAACTTTAACATCTATATAATAAGTACCCTTGTTTTAACATACATGCAACCAACATGTACAATACACGTAAACTAACGTGTACTAAACTCAAATAGCATACGTTTGTTTTATAGTTCAGGCTAGGATTTCTATACCTGGAACAGACGGGGATGTCAAGCCCTATGGATCCATATATAACTACTCGCGCCCACCAGTTCTTATAACCGGGAGTTACTAGTTACCAAAGCTAAGGGATTTTCGGTTCAAACTCAGTGTAGAATTTAGTATGTACTTGTATCCATTGCGTTTAAAATAAAGTGCATGTATTCTCAGCCCAAAAATATAGATTGCAAAAGCAATTAAAAAGGGAGCAAATGAAACTCACATTAGCAGCATATAAAGTCGTTCACCAAAATATGACTGAAACTCGGATTACCAAATAACCGTAGATCTCAACCTAGAGAACATATGTTGGTCAAAAAATGTTTAACAAGCTAGGTCTGGTCATAGTGTATCACAATCCTAATGCTCGAGATCGACATACAAAAGTTATCTAAAGTCGTTTTAAAAATTCAATTTTGACAATAGTTCAACAAAACGAGACGTACCTTATTTAAGGATTCATTTACTCGGTTGGTAATATTCAAAAATTCAATTTATCAATTTTACAAACAAGTTGTTTAAATATTAATTGCAGATTCAAAAGCAATTCCAATTAACGTCAATTATAATTCAGTTGACCATATCTTTTGATTCGTTCATCGAAACTATTCGATAACTAAATGAAAAGTTATTGATTTTTCGCCAGCTTTCCAAAAACATGCATATCATATACCTTTTATCAGTAGTATATGTATTTATTTCGTGATTCATCATAAACTGTTTAACGATGAAATTTAGCATACAAGCATGCCTAAACATATATACTCGAGCACTAGACATGTATACACTATTAATATATAAAAGATAAGATATGAATGCTCACGTATCAATATTGTGATTCAATATTGCAGGAAAGTACGTAGACGCAACGGAGATGATAAACACTAGGTTTGACTTGCCAATAATACCCATGAACATTACCCATAACCTCCATAGTTATAACCCATAGTTTCCTTAGCTCCATCCCACTCGAAAACCCATTTTTGAAAGTGACACGCTCATAACCTCGTCATAGTATTTTATGTATAATACTAATAATAATACAACTAATAATAATAATAATATGATTAATAATAATAATATTAATCTTAATAATAATAATAATAATAATATAATAAATATAAATATATATATATATATATTTCTGTGAGAGAGTGCGAGAGAAAACATATGACAAAATGAACCAGAAATCGACTTGCTTTATAGATGTTTTCTGGATCCAGCCTCTATGCGATCGCATGGAGTTTCTTTGGTATGCTCATGCGATCGCATGAGCTTAAATGACAGCTCACACTTGATTTGTTTTGTAGTTCGTCGACATATTTAAATATATTATATATAATATATAATTTAAATTAATTAATTATATATTATATTTTATTCTCTTGTATTGGTGACTTGTAATTTTTATTCCAATAAGTCGTACGTCGTCACTCGACTTATGTTCCGGTTCCGGTTTTTTGAATGTCCCTTCGTACGCTGAGAAAAATCGCTCTTTACGTTTCGTGACTCATACCTTTGCCAAATTATAGACTTAAATTATCCATAAACTATACCACTCGAAATATAACTTATACATTTGAGTGTTTTGGTTATTTACTTCTATAAATCATCTTCTCGTTATTTGTTAATATATATATAATAACAAATCGTTTTATAACCAAGTTAATATTATATTTTATCGTATTGTTAAATATATATTTTCAATATTAATAAACACGTTTTAAAATACATATCGCAATTTATTCATATATCTAATTCCAACAGTTAATATTCCTTATTATTGTATGTGTTCAAATTACGTTATTTAAACAAACACTTTAACATTTATTTCGAATATCGTTAAAAATGAACGATTTCCTAAATCAATGTGGACCTCACAACAGAGACTCGTAATAATATTATAATCCTTAAGGGACTCAATAAATATCTTTTAATTCAATCGTTTGGCATAATCTTTTAACTCCGTAGTTAAATATTTCAATCAGGTAATCAAACCAATAAGTTTAATGCATAGTATCATTTACTTAACACTTTGTTACGTTTTCAAGTTATAGTATATGTATCTGTTTACATATAATTGTTCGCGAATTGTTGAGAACAATCGAAGGGTAATTGAATAGTTCAAAATTTTGAGATTCAACTTCATAGACCTTGCTTATCGTGTCGAAAACATTAAAGATTAAGTTTAAATTTGGTCAGAAATTTCTGGGTCATCACAATAATACAAATAAAAATCGAAAACGTACCTGGGTGGGGGTGCTGGGCAGAGTTCAAAACATGCAAGAAAAGCTACACACAAGGGACGCTAAACATATATAACACATAAAAAACTTACATCCATAAACATACATCAATATACATACATGTCTAGGCCTACCTATAAATACACATACATACATACATACACACATACATTGATACATACATACATACATACATACATACATACATACATACATACATATATACATACATACCTACATACATACATGCATAAGAATACATACAATATGCATGCTTACATTACAATACATACATAAACATACAGACGTACATACATACCTGCATAAGCATACACAAGTACATGTGTATGACCATACTTATACACAAAGCTAAACATACATACATCCAAGAACATAAATACAATACCTACATACGTACGTATGTACAAAAATACATACATCCATAAGCATACACACAAACATGCGAACCTAAAGTAGACAAATATACATATACATGTATACCTACATACACCCATACATACCCATATAGCCATACAAAGTGTATTTTTATAAATCTAAATTAAAAGTAATACAACCTAAAGATGTTCATTAACTCTCAATTAAAGAGATGTTCTCCACTTGATTAACCATTAAGCACTAATCATGTGCTTAATAAGAGTTTAGTGTAAACTCTCAAAAGTCTTCATATAAATATAAGTTAGTCTAATTTGGAAACTTGCAAGTAGCCAATAAGAGCACATATATGACGACCCTCATTTTTCCATTTCTGTTTCTACTGTTCTACTATTAGGACTTTTGAACTCGTAAACTTTATTTAACAAAACGTTGATTGAATAGTAATTTTTGATCAACACTTCCTGTCGAATAAAGGTTTATGTATGTTGTGATATTTTATATATATAAACTATATGTAATACTTTAAATGTGACATTTATATAACATTTAAATACAATGAGAAGTAAATTAAAATTTAATAAAAGAAGGACTAATAAATAAAAGATTAAATAAAACTTATTTAAAATAAAAGTAACATTTTAATAAATAAAAAAATATATATAATATATATAATGATAGTGCCCAAATAAATAAATAAAAATAATAATAATAACTATATATATATATATATATGTATGTATATATATATATATATATGTATATATATATGTGTATATATATATATATATATATATATATATATATATATATATATATATATATATATATATATATATATATATATATATATATATATAAAATGGGACGGTTGGAAAAAAAATCATGAAGCAAACAAAACCTAGCCTAATCCTAACTCTTAATCCTTTCTCTTCAAGTAAACCTTGAACACCAAGTTATTTCCTAGAATCCTAATGTGATTACAACTTGCTAATCTCCTATAAAAAGCCTCATGTTTTTCCATAATTTGCATCACAAATTAAACCACAAAAATCCCTCTCCTTGTGCTTGTTTTGGTCGACAATTTCCTGCAGCCCCAAACCCCTTTTAGTCGACAGTTTTTCTGCCCTTCACCATCCCCTACATCGACTCACAACATCACCCCAAAATAGCCCATCAACCACCATCTCCTGCTGCATTTTGTAGCATAGACCGCCACTGTTTTTGCTGCTATAGCAGCCCTCCAAACCACCACCATTCGCCATTCTTTTGCTGCTGTTACAGCCTCATGTTCGCCACTTTTTATACACCTAAATAGCCCCATAATCGACCCATTGTGCTGCGTTTTCTGCTGTGTTTACTGCTGCCGCTGTCGTGACAAAACAGCCCCAGAAACCCATTCGTTTGGGTCGTAATTTTTGGTGTGAATATGCTCCTGTTTCGATTTATTTTAGCCACCTTTTTCTTGGTCTTAATCTTCTTAAGGTATCCCTAAACCCTAGTGTTAATTATATTCTTTAATTGTTTTGGTTATTATGTTTAACTATGATCTTGAGGTAGGAATAATCATAAAACTATGAACTAGTTAATAAGATTATGTATGATCATGAATATTGTGTATGAAGATAATGATAATAGTTAAAAGTTTATGGATAATAATTATGGTTAATAAGATTAGGGATGATGAATATGATTAAGTATTATGATTTATGAACTTGAATATGTTTAGTAAATAAATAGGTTATGATTTTATGTGCATGAATATTGATTAGTAAAATAATAATGATAGTAACACACATGTGCATGCATATGTACGTATGTACATGTATATATTGTATGTATATGCGTATATGTATATATGTATATATATACATGCGTGTATATGAATGTGTATGTATGTATATGTACATGTGTGTGTGTATGAGTGTGTGTGTGTATGTGTAGGTTTAAGAAATTGATAAAACATCTAAAGAAAAGTAATATATGTATATATGTATTGTGTATATATAATTGGTGATTGTAAAAGTTGATAAGTAGTTGTATGTATATATATATAAGTACCACTTTTACGCTTATGTATATGTAACACATATATGATAAATATATATAATATAGATATAAACATATACATGTATGATAATAATAAAGAATATATGTATCATGTAAGTGTGTGTGTATATATTTATATATATATATATATATATATATATATATATATATATATATATATATATATATATATATAGGTAACACATGTATGAATATATGTATATAACATATGTAATGATAAGATTACATCATGATGTTTGATTAATTAAAGAATAATATTATTACTATAACTTGTAAACCTATCTATATAGTAACACCTTAAGTACAATAAGTTATATTATCACCTATATATGTAAATACTAAGTACATTAATAATTCGTTGTGTGTATACACTTATAACGTGAAGGTTATAATTGAAAGATAACGTGCACTTTATACGAACCTCATCGCTACTTACGGCCTAGGGTGGTCCTTGTTGCCATTATGGGACTCGCTTGTGGATCTCGAACGCCAAGACTTAGATTTTGGTCAAGAGTCCTGGGCGCCCGGTAACAACATATCATCAGAGTGACTTATCTGATAGCAGCGAGGTTTGGGCAAAGTTGTACAACGTCTTTGTGAAGGATTATAACCCGAACATACTAAAACTAGGAACTTGCTATAAGTGGAAGCTTTCCATAAATAGTAGGTTACCAAAACTAGAAACTTTTGAGAAATAGGAACTTTTCTCGAAAACCGTCACTGTTAATATAGTTGTTATATTAATAAACAAACTTTATGTTTGTTAGACATTAACTAATCAAAGATTATATCTCTAGGTTGAGATCTCCGATTACATACACCGTTCATTCTTCTTGCGTGGAATAACTTACTTTGCTACTAAGGTGAACTTCATAGCCCCACTTTTTAACTTTCTCTATTTACTTATTTTAAACTTTGGGGTGCGACACATGCTTGTTTTTAAAACTGTTTTACGCTTAGACACAAGTAATCGAAACTGTTTAACTGTGCTGCCATGCTTTGTTTCATGCTAAACCCCTGCCATGATGAGATGACCCGTCCTGATCCATAAGGACGAATACAATAACATATGATTACATCACGAGGTACTTGACCTCTATATGATACATTTTACAAATATTGTATTCGTTTTTAAAAGACAAACTTTCTTTACATCGAAAGTTAATGGCATGCTTACCATTTCATAATATATCCAACAATAATTGACTTAATAATAATCTTGATGAACTCAACGACTCGAATGCAACGTCTTTTGAAATATGTCATGAATGACTCCAAGTAATATCTCTAAATGAGCAAATGCACAGCGAAAGGTTTCTTTCATACCTGAGAATAAACATGCTTTCAAGTGTCAACCAAAAGGTTGGTGAGTTTATTCGTTTATCATAAACAATCATTTTCATCATTTTAATAGACCACAAGATTTTTCATTTATTCAATAATCATACACTCGCAAGTGTTTAAAATTCATTCATATGGATTGAACACCTGGTAACCGACATTAACAAAATGCATCTAGAATATCCCCAAAAATATAAAATCGAAGTACTAAAGCAGTTCAAATTCTCTGACTGAAGCTTGTCAATGGCCCATAGATCTATCTTTAGGATTCGCGTCAATTGGTGGAAATTATAATAAACACCAATTCTTAGGTTACCAAGTTCAACAAGGGCGATATCCGGAATAACAATTCAACCATAGAATGTAGTTTCGATTACTTGTGTCTATTTCGTAAAGCATTTATAAAAGCGCATGTATTCTCAGTCCCAAAAATATATATTGCAAAAGCATTCAAAAGGGAGCAAATGAAACTCACAATACTGTATTTTGTAGTAAAAATACATATGACGATACGGAACAACTGAACAATGTAAGGTTGGCCTTGGATTCACGAACCTATATCAGGTATATATATTAATACATATAATTATAATCGAACAATTTATATATTATTATTAATGGTTATTTAGTAAATTATATGTTTCATTTAATAATTTAAATTAACTATATTTATCTTATATACTTTAAATAAATAATTAGTATTTATAAAAATAAAAATATAGTTATGTTATATATTAAATAAGTTTTTATATAACTAATATTTATTTGGTAAAATAATAATAAAAAGTTGTATCTTTATATAATAATAATAATACTGATAATGTTAATATTAATAAAATTAATGATACTTATGATAATAAAAATAATAATAATAATAATTATACTTTTAATAATAATAATAATGATAAGTTTAACAAAAAAAAATGAAATTTTATATAAAATGATAATTTTACTAATAATGATAACTTTAATAAAAAACGATAGTTTCTAATAAAAATGATAATTTTTTTTATGATGTTACTAATAATAATTTAAATGATAGTTTTATTTAATCATGACTTAATTGTATTTATATTTATCTTTACTCATAACGTACTTATAACTATACTCCTCGGTAGTAATTACCTTAACTATATTCATGATCACAACCCTAATCATTTTTATCTTAACATTTGTAATCTTAATTATATTAGTTTTAATGTTATTAATAATATATTAACCATGATATCAAGATTAATAATAATAATAATAATAATAATAATAATAATAATAATAATAATAATAATAATAATAATCATCATCATCATCATCATCATCATAATAAAGGGTAATAAGTAAACTACCTCAAGGAAGTAGTCCTAAAAAAAATGCCCAAGTCCGGGCTCGAACCCGTAACATCCCGCTAACCTGTAAACTCCTTAAACCATTACTCCGTATCAGTTTTTCTATTATTATTAAGATTTTTATATTTTAAATTAATTTTCTGTTTTGACTCATCATCAATCATGGTAACATTATTATTATCATAATTTCATATCATCATTATCGATCCTGCCATCATACCCGTAACATCATACATAACCATATTCGAATCATCATCATCATTAACAATCATATCACGTTCATCATCATAATCCTATATTATCGTTATCTACTCGTCACCATCATCATCTATAAACATCACGTAACAACATCACCTTTCTCATCATCAAACATGTATTATCATCATCATTCATTAATCTCTCGGCTCAATCAGAATCACAGAAACATAGATCATGGCCTGATAACAAAATAATAGGAGCACGATCCAACAGAATATGGCAGCCTATTTGTAATCAAAAATTAAGTTTGAGTGGCCCGTTAACTTAAATCCAAGCCCCATCACAATTTAAATGGCCTGTTAGAAAAAGGAAAATTTCGGCCCAGTTGTAAAACACATAAAGGATCCAATCCTTCTTTGGTTAAATAACTAGTCGAGCGGTGTTTAAAAAAAAAATGGATGGTGTACTGGAAGACCACGTTTTTCTTGGATACCCTAACTGCTCTCCATTTCTGATGACAGGTTAGCTTTACAGCTATTACTTTTAACGTCTAACATAAAGTCATAATCATCCTTTTCCTAATCGTCTTCATCATACATCATCAAGTCCATCGTGATACAATATTTGGGAATATGGTTCAAGAAGATATCAACGTATACTGTTGTAATGGTGTCAAATTGGTGAGGGTTTCGGTTTTCTTGTTTGTAACTCGAATAGAAATAGGTAGAAATAGAAGTAATACCTAGTCCATTAGGGTTGTTGGGTGTTTGGGTTCTAATCGAGCCAGAAGCAAAATATATATATATATATATATATATATATATATATATATATATATATATATATATATATATATATATATATATATATATATATATATATATATATATATATATATGAGCAAGAATATGGAATGATTTGTGCTTGTAATTATCAACTGTACTCATCAAGAACTACGATTACCCGAATGCGATTCAACTGGTAACTGCTCAGTGTAATTCTTCGAATATCAAACAATACGCTGAGATACCAATTTTATGACCTTCATCATCAGCGAATATCATCATCATTAAATGATCACAGCTTCATCATCTTGTCATCATTGTAGAAGCAAAAACAGGTTTATATAATTGCAAGGGCAGTTTGGGTGGTTTTAATGTCTAAACAGAAACAAGTGCAATTGTAGTGTGATGAATGAAGTGAGGGTGTTTGGTGAAGGGTTACATCACAGAAGAGAGATGTAGATGAGAGAGAGAAAAGGAAGGTTCATGGTTGATGTTGGGTTAGTGATGGTGGTTTTGAGTTGTTGTTTTACTCGTCAAAACAGAAAGAAAATATAGTAGCAGTGGATTGAGCAGGATTGATGGCGGTTTTATGGTGGTTAATGATAGTATTCGGACATGGTGATGGTGGTGGTTTATGGCAATTGTATGGTGGTGATAGTTGTATGATAGTACATGGTGGTGGTTAACCAGGGTGGTTATGGAGGACGGTTGTGTGGTGGCTCAACACTGATCAAGGTTAATGGTGGTTAGTAGTAGTCATGTTGGTAGAAGATGTGTTGGGTGATGATGGCAGGGTTTTGCTCTTAATTCGAATAGAGAAATATAGAAGGAGAAGAAGAGTTATCATTTATGCTATGTGTATGTATTAGTTAAACCAAAAACAGTATAATAGATAGTGGGGTTGTTGATTAAAGTTGAAAGAAGTATATAATTAGACAAAAGGTGATGGTTGATGCTTGTAGGTTTAGCATATATATAGATATATAAATGAATACGTAGATATCATCTAATAAGAAAAATATAAGAGATAAAGTGAAAGGGATTAGTGGTGATGGTTAACAGAATAGAAAACAACAAGTGTAGATGGTGGGATGATTGGTGATTTAATAGGATGATTGATGATTAGGATGACTAGGGTAATTTGTAAATATATATACATGTCGTTATGCATATATGAGTGGGATGATTTACATACACACTTATATATAGATATAAAGATGGATTCTTAGTTTACAAAAGTGATATATAATATAAGATTAGATAGATAGTGATTTAACACATAAATGTGATATGTGTGATTAGGGATCTTGTTTGTATATATGTAATAGAAAGAGATGTGGATAGATGGTAATGGGAAACATCCAACAATCAAACATAGTGAGCAACAGTAATCAATCAACCAATATCTATAATTAGTCACGGACGAACAATGCTTGAATCTGGGAAAGTGGAAAAGGACATGAAACTGAATTTGGAATCTGTTTGATTATATGTACATAATTAATATTAAAAATTAATAAATATAAATATATTAATAATAATAATACTTTTAATATTGTTAGTAATAATACAAATAACAAGGATAATGATAATAATTTTAATTAATAATAATAATACTAATAATAATACTTATTTTAATATATTTATTTATATATAGATATGTTTTAAATATTAATTATCATAATATCATTTTTTTATTTTTTTTATTTCACATACTTACTTTTAATAACTAAATCATATAATCTCTTTCAAATTATTATATATATATATATATATATATATATATATATATATATATATATATATATATATATATAAACTTATATAGCATCTATTTACAAATAGTTGTTCGTAAATCGTCGGAACTGGTCGAAGGTCAAATGCATCAATGTAAATAGTTCCAAAATTTTTAAGACTCAATATTACAGACTTTGCTTATCGTGTCGGGAATCATATAAAAATTAAGTTTAAATATGGTCAGAAATTTTCGTGTCATCACAGTACCTACCCGTTAAAGAAATTTCGTCTCGAAATTTGATCGAGGTTGTCATGGCTAACAATAAGAATGTTTTTCATGACGAATCTAATTTGTTAAATAGAGTTTTATCACTATTAAATAATATAGATAAAACGATTTGATTACTTGAAGCGTAAGAAATAAAACTATCACTAAATAGTGAAATGAAATAAGCAAGTTTCATCATAACTTTTCACTAGTCATGGTTGAATTCCGGAATTCAAGGGATTTAAAGAAAATCTTTGAAATCTAAAAGATTTGATTCTTCGATGAGTAAGGAAATTAATATTTCTATAATTAAATACGGTGATCTGCCTCGATTACTCTGTCTGATATTTCCATTATAAATTAAATTTTTCCGTTCCGTTATTCTCACCATTCCTATACTTTCTTTCTTAGTTCATACATCCAAAAGATTGTGAAAATGCTTAATCCCGTTCTAATCCTTGATATTTTCCTAATTATCATTTCTACCATCCTTCTTTTTAATCTTCCTCCAGAAGAATCTGTTTACTTCTACTATTATCTTGGGGTGATACTATTCTTAATTATACCGTGTCTTTATATTGCTATTCGTATTAATATCCACGGTTTGTAACCTCTAGTAAAGCGAGTAATAGTCCAGAATTCGTAAGTATGGAGTTTCAAATGAACTTAATGTTCTAAACAAAAAGGAACGTAATGGCACGATTTAATTTGTCAAATTACCAGAATCACTGAGAATAGAACTATCAAGAATATATTTTCTTGATATGTTCAGAAGTTAATCAGAATGAAAGAGTTATGTAACATGACACATGATGACGTTATAATCTGTGAATCATCATGTTCCATTTAGAAACTCAGCATGACTTACTGTAATATAATCACGTTGATCAAGTGTCATTATATTATACTAACTCATGCATCAGTTCCCAACATTACTTCAATAACATTCATATTTTAAGCTCGAAAGTTTACATAATATAGAAACTAATAGTTTCTATATGATGTAACACTGATAGCACGAAGAGATTAATGATTTCAGATAAGAATAGTTATGAAAATATCTTCAGAAATATGGAGAATATTTATAATAAAAGATACTATGATATTTTGGAATTTCTAATATCGAAGGATGGTGAAGAAAATTTGTCCGCAAGAGTTTGGAGTCAGAAGCAAGGTATTCGCTAAAGATTTCATCAGAAACAGAATAATCAGGATTCTTAATGTACAAGTTTGGTCCTTGTGATTTGTTCAGAGACTCCTTCGTAGTTTGCTCAATCAGTTTTTTAGTTTCAAACTTTTTCTGAGCTTTGCCAACAAACAATTCTTTATCATCAACTTTTGGCTGTTGAGGTCATTTACAGTTTTTGTTGCTTCATTCAACTTTTCAAAATTCAGAGTATTAATTCGCAGACTGGGTGCTTTTCAGAATTTCAGAATGGAAGATCATAGTTCTAAGAGATAAATGTTATATGGATACATGTAACTGTTGATGTGGAAACATTGCGAGACTCACAATACAGATTTGCTGATTCCCGGTAATTGGTATGACAATTCTTGTTACAAGATGCGGATGAGTACATGATGAGACTTCAATAGATAAATATAGTGATTTGTCGGAGAGATTTAAACCAAGGAGTGACGAGGTTGCTGGTACATCTGCTGGTAATATGGTGGAATATAAAAGGTTCCCCGGTAACAATAAAAGAACATGCATATATATCAAAGTTATAATAAGGTTGTTTAGAACGAAAAGTCGAAGTTGACTTGTTGGAGCTGTGACAAAAATGGCTATCTCGAACAGGAATTGCAAAGTTATTTTCGGTAATAATAACGCTAAAGGAATTATCACAGCTTTGTGTTAAACGTTTACTCATTTTCTGAGTGTTTTCAGGTGCATAGCTGTATGCATAAATCTTTCCTTCCGTAGATGAAGTGCGGTTGATTCATCCTCCCGATTGAGGTGTTTTCAAGAATCATGAATGGTTTGAATCGCAGGTTGTAATCATCAAGATACAAATGAAGTTTAGGATGAAAGCAAGTGGCAAACTTGAAGAATTGTTTAGTTTCATATGTTATAATCAATATTTTAATTCATTTTAATTGTCCAATGTTGGTAGTCCTCGGTTGATAGTCCACAGTTAGCAATATATAATATTCGAATTAATTAAGAACGTGTCGTGACCCGTGCACATGTCTCAGACTCGATCACAACTCAAAGTATATATATTATTGTAGAATCTACTTCAACCCTGTATAGCTAACTCCAGCATTACTGCATATAGAGTGTCTATGGTTATCCCAAATAATATATATAGATGCGTCGATATGATATGTCAAAACCTTGTATACGTGTCCCGATATTTAAAGTGCGTAAAATAAATAACAGAAATTAAATGACGATAAATAAAATTGCGGGAATTAAAATTGCGATAATTAAATTGCGATAAATGTAATAAGGAATTAAAAATTAGCTAGGAACAATTAGCTAGGATTTTGTTAGCGTGGTTTCTTAACAAAATTTCTCATAGTTAATTTGTTTGTTTCTAACAAATTTTATTTTGTCAAATGTTTTCTTCATTATGCCACTTGTTGGATTCTGATAAATCAAAATGTAAATATGAAACCGGATGAAAATGGTTATTCTGCGGTGAACGAATACGTATATCGGTGGTTGTAAGCAGGATAGTAAATGACTGTTCGAAGAATATACAGTGTAATTTATTAATGTGAAATCTAAATATTCCTCGGGTATTACCTACCCGTTAAAATATTTTCATCATTAGCAGTTTGTACGAAAGAACTTTTAATTACATTCTTTATGAAAATATACTTACATATATATTTTCTTCAGATGTAATCATGGATTTAATGAGTTAATATGATATTAAACTCATTTGCTTTTCGGTTTGAGCTAGAATAAGTAATCTCTAAAACTTTTAGAAACCACATATTCTTCGCAGAATATTTCTTCAATGAAGTTATGAATCAATACTTCATCGTTGATTTTCTTTATTATTACATCTTGGTATCTATGGTGCGTACTACGTTGATGCTCGAGGTACAAATTGTGTAGTTGAGGTTTGCGGTGCGAATGTGGTTGTTGATGGTACTGATTATGCTGCTGGTGGTGCTGCTGGTACGGTTGGTGTTGCCTGTGATGCCTGCAAGTTGTGCATCACATTTTCCAAAGTCACTACTCGAGCGCGAAGCTCGTTGACTTCTTCTGTTACTCCGGGATGATTGTCTGTAACACCCGTTTTTCAGTTACGCGTTATTTCGAACGTCATTCGAAATACGAGGCATGTAAGCGTATATTTGGATCCCAAATAAAGTTGGAGTTGATGTTCTAAAACCTTACCATTGGATAGTAAATCTCATTACGTTTCCAACGATATTTGATTCGTCAAAAACGAAGTTACGGTTTGAAAGTTATGACCAAAACAAGTTTCAGTTTCAGACGCAGTTCATTGGGACGCCGTCCAACCTTTTTGGACGCCGTCCAAATTGCCTGACGGCCCAGCTGTGATATTTTGAAGTTTTTAAAAGAGGGTATTTGGGTCTTTTCACTTGGGGTCGTTTGGGCCATCAAAACTGATCCAAATTCATTCTTATCCCCATTTCCACCTTCCCAAACACTCTCATCCATTCCTAGAGAGAGAGGAATCATTTTAGAGAGAGAGCTTGGTTTGGGGAAGAAGAAGGGTGAATCGGGTCGAGTCGCGAGTGTTAATGTTGTTCACCTCGTTCACGGCTACGTTGTGGTAGTGTTGGTAAGTTCTAAATCCGAATTTCATTGTTAAAATTATTGTTTGAGTTAGAGTTTGTGCTAGTTAGAGTTATAACCCACTTTGTAATGACCCGACTTTTTCGACTCGCTTTTGTGCCTTGTATTTTAGCGAAACTATGTATTTGTGCGTACTGTGCTACTTTATACTCTGGGACCTTTATATACATGGTTTACTTTCATTTATATGTTAAAACGTGCCTTAGAGTACGTAGGATACTTAACTTGATCACCGGATGCTTTATGACCGTTAGTGTCACTTAAACGTTTCGATTAAATCGCGAATTGCGCGCACGTTTAACTTTTGTCATAATCGGAATATTATGACTACGAAATATTAATTATTATTTTATAATAATAATTACTTGGGTTTATGGATGCTTAATTATGCGTAGTAATTTAATTATGCTTACTAGTTAGTCTTGTTGGACTTTCTACCTTGTTGGACTTAAGCCCACCCTACTCTAGCTAGTAGCCCATTTATTTAGCCTACTTATTAATTACTAGTGAACCAATAATAAGTAAGATAAATGCCCATTTATTAGAGGGAACATGCTAGCATTTATGTCAAGTATTATCCTTAATGTTACATGGGATCCCAACATAAGCACCAACTTTAGACAACCATTAACCAAAAAGCAACTTTTTGTTCCCCCTTGTCCCCCTCAAAATTTCGGCCATCACCACCACCCCCTCCCTCATTTGCCTATAAATACTAGCCTTATTCATCTCATTTTACACTTGCTCTCATTTGTATTTCACACACACTCAATCTCTAATTCTCTCTCTAGTATTTCTCTCTCTAAAAGTGTAAGTATTTTGAACTTCTCTTCTTCTTCTCCTCCTCATCACCACGAAATCATCATCATCATCATCTTCATGGGTCTAGCTTTTTAGCTTTGATCTTGATTACATCTTGTAGATTCAAACTTGGATTTGAATCTTTTAAGAACATGGAAGATTCAAGCTTTCTAGCTTTGAATATTCACCAACTTTGTAGATCTAAAACTTTTTAGCTTTAATCTTGTTATTTTGTATTAAAGATTCAAACTTGTGTTTGTAATCTTCATGTAACTTAAAGATCCAAGCTTTATGCTTTAAGATCTTCAAGAACAATCAAGATGCAAGCTTTCTAGCTTGAATCTTCATATCTTTTGTTGGATCTAAGTTTTCTAACTTATGATCTCATTATTTTGTTATAAAGATCAAAACTTGTGTTTATGGTCTTCATGTAACTTAAAGATCCAAGCTTTATGCTTCAAGATCTTCAAGAACACTAAAGGTTCAAGCTTTCTAGCTTTGTGACCTTATAACTTGTGTAAAAGGGATCCAAGCTCTCTAGCTTAGGGTTCCATCACCTCATTTGACTTAGATTATGTTCATACTTGTTTGATTGATGTAAAGTTTGTAGCTTTAGTTGTAAATGTAACTTGTATTTGTGTTAAGACTAAGGATATGATGTAACCTTAGTTCGTCATCCATCTAAGACTCTTAAATGAGTTGTGTTCTTACTTAGTCTTAACATATTGTGTGTTGATGGTAGAATTTTATTCAAGGTGATGCTAACCCATCAACGAGTTGTACACTTGAAGCTACAAGCATCAAGGATGAGAACCGTGATGAGCATCAAGTACTTAGAACCCCACCGTAGCACCTTACCTACTATTTTTTGTATCTGATCAGACCACCTGGGCTAATGTAAAGTCTATTTTCAGTTATTTCGGTTCAAGTAGATGATTTTTCCTTTAGGCCTCGTCTTAATCCGAGTTACGGTTTAGGATTTATGGCCTTCCGAAAGTCGTTACACCCTATTAACGTTGTGCTGAAATTTCTGACCTACTCGCACTTAAACCGTCGCCACGGTCAAAGGAAGACGATTTTGGTTCTGTAAATTGGTCAACAACTAGGGGACTCACATACGGAGCCATAGCCACTGATTACGCGTGTTTTTGATTTACGTAGAGGTCGTAGCAGCTGACCGAAGTCAGCCTATTGTTTCGATCTCTATTCTTGTCAGACTTACTTAGCTTTTATGATGATGAATGATGATGATGATGATACTTAAACTTATTTTATGCACTAATAGAACTTATAAAGACAACCTACTGACCTAGTAACCTTTGATTTAGGTTGACGACCTTTCGGGCCGACTTACTACTTGCGTACTTTCATTACTTACTTTACCGCTTTTATCACTGTGAGTTATAACTTTCCTTTTTACTTATACTATTTTTGGGACTGAGAATACATGCGCTTTTTATGTTTTACTTATTTCACACGAGTACTTAAACTTTACATATGTGTGAGTTATATAACGGCATAAAGATTCCCCTTAGCACGGTAACGTTTAATCATTGGTTTTTGAACCGGTGAACGCGAATATTAGATATGGATCCATAGGGTTTGACATCCCCACTCGGGCTAGTCACGCAAGCATTTAAAGGGTGTTTAATACTTCGAGGACATACGCACTCGCCATGTGTACTTTTAGGGGGTGATATTTATATTTACGTTAAGTCTAGTTACCATGTGCCCACGGTTATACATATGCTTTTCATACTGTTTTGAAACATTGAAATCTCGTGGTCAATCTTATATTACTATTACAACTTAAACTATAGCTCACCAACATTATTATTGACGTTTTTAATCATGTTTTCTCAGGTGCTTAGAGGTTTGTTGCTTCCGCTGTTAGACTTGCTGTCATGCTGTTTAGACTTGCTGTTAAGGACCTGCTGTGTTAGATAACCGCTGCATAACTTAGAGATGTCTCAATCATGAAACTTTTAATTTGCATTCGCAACTTATGTTATTTGAATAATGGCCTTGTAATGACCTCTGCGCTACGTTATCTTTTGTAAACACTATGTTTTTATGAATGCAAACTGGTTTTCAAACAGCATGTAGTACTTGACCATGTAAAGATCCTGTTGTTGACGAATCGTACACGATGGTTTTGTACGGGGTGTCACATTTGGTATCAGAGCATTGGTTGTAGGGAATTAGGTTGCATTAGTGGGTCTAGACCGAACCAAGTAGGATTCACTAATAGGACTAATCTACAACTTGCTAGTTTACTTGTTTTTGCGAAACTTACTACATACTACTGATTACTTTTACTATTATGTGATATTACTGCATGTTATTGCTTATCTCTACTGCCATGCGAACTTGCTGTATGCTTATTTCCGCTATTGCATGATTACTATCTGCTTTCACATGTTATTTCTGTTTAGCGTTGTTATTATTGCCATACTGTATACTGTTTTAGACAACCTAGGTTGCTGTAGTGCCTAATACGTGCTAGCTTTATGACTTGCTGACACGAAAAAAGTTATTTTTCCTTTTTCAGATGTCGGATGTCCCGCCCGTTATCATTTTGGAGAGCGATTCAGACTCACCCTCCACCTCGCCTACCATTGTTGCCGACTCACAGATCCCGTCGTCGACGCACTCCAGTGACTCTGGCGCTTCGTCCTCTGAGCCAGTGGCCATGCACCCAACCCAGTGATCACTTCAGACGGACACGAGGATCCACCGGAGATTCCAGCTCCACTCATCCCAGTACCTCTGGAGCCACAGCCCCATCCCGGTGGTGCTGTGATTCTCGGGGAATACGGGGACGTCCCGTTCCGTAATGAGCATAACCATTGGTGCCGACGCCTTCCTGATGGATGTTTCATACCGATCCCACCTTTCAGATACCGGATTATGACTACAGGCCGCCGAGCTCCGCCACATCCAGCTATTTACGACAACTCATCCTCCGACGATTCCAGTGACGATGATTCCGACGAGGACCCTGAGGAGACGCCCGTGCAGCCACCTTCTACCCTGCCGAAGAAGCGGTATTGTTTTGATGGTACCGTTATTCCAGGGGTTAACGGAGGTAGGTCGTTCGTTAGCGCACATGGACTGAGGACTAGGGTTACCGCCCGTAAGCGGGTTGTGCGTTACCCTGCTGATCCATTTGTGCATAAGCCGTATCGCTATGCAGCATCTACTTTTGGCGTTGGACCGTCTGCACCACCTGTACCGACTACACCGCCTGCCCCACCATCTCCCTCCGTCGAGGAACTGACGAGGGAAGTGGAGATCCTCCGTGCTCGGGTAACTGAGCTCGAGGACCAGATGTCCCACGTAATGGACATCCTTTACCCACCGTCACCATAGGGCATTGTAGTAGATTTCATTATGTAATCTCATTTGTAGTTTCATGTTTTACTCATGTATTGTATGAACCTATGCGGATGTATGCAACTTATTATTAATGAATGGAACTTAGTGTTGTTTACCTTTTTGCACGGTGTTCTACTTACGTTACTGTATGATGTTTCTGTGGTATCTGTATCTGGTTGCATTGCTTAGTTAACATGTTTTGCGTTGGTTCCATGTTGGTTGCCTTATACTATATTACTATTTATTAAAAGCTGGATTTTGACTTAAGTCAAAATTTCTGTTTAGAAGAGCAATGGCAAACGGAAGCGCAGCGCCCACAGTAGCACAGATTGAGGAAATGATCACTGAGAGAGTAGCCGCAGCTATTGCAGAAATCAACCTACAAGCTCCACCAGTTAACCAGCCCATTCGTAACGGGTGCACATACAAAGAGTTACAAAGCTGCAAGCCCCACAACTTTAGTGGTACTGAGGGGCCAGTTGGTCTGACTAGGTGGTTTGAGAAATTAGAAGCTGTGTTCCGTGTAAGCAACTGCTCAGAGGAGAACAAAATCAAGTATGCTTCATGTACGCTATTAGACGGCGCCCTAACCTGGTGGAACACAATGGCTCAAGCTAAGGATATTGACGAGGCTTATACCACTCTGTGGGAAGAATTTAAGGGAGCCCAGATCGAAGAGTACTGCCCCAGAGCAGAGATACAGAAAATGGAGGCTGAGTTCTGGGAGTTGAAGGTTGTGGGAAACGATCTTGATGGTTACAACCGTAGGTATCTGGAATAAGCGCTGATGTGTCCCACGATGGTTACCCCGGAATTTAAGAGAATGGAGCGATACTTTTGGGGACTTCCCAAGTCCATTCAAGGAAATGTCACCTCTTCTAATCCGCCCAATGTCCCGGCAGCTATGCGCATGGCGCAAACCCTTATGAACCAAATTATCAGCAAGGAATCGGAAAAGGCAAAATCCGAATTGGGAGCCAGTGGTGAGAAGCATAAGTAGGACAACAACAAGGGGAGAGTCTATGATCAAACCCTAGCTAAGAGGCATAACGACGGAAGGAACCCCAACCCGACCCCTAGCTCGAACCCCAACTACAAGGGTACTCTACTGCAGTGCAAGAGGTGCTACAAGCACCATACCGGGTACTGCAATGTGGTATTTGAAAAGTGCAAAAGGACCGGGCATATTGGCAAGGACTGCAAGATTCCTATCTCAGCTATGAGGATCAACCCCAATGGACCAAGGAAGTGTTATGAGTGTGGACAACAGGGCCACTTCAGGAATGAGTGTCCCAACAAGCGAAAGGACAGCGGACCTCTGCGTGGAAGAGCTTTCAATGTAAACGCAAGGGATGCCCGTGAGAACCCCGGCTTGGTTACAGGTATATTCACTATCAACAATCTATTAGCTTCTGTCCTATTTGATACTGGTGCCGATAGGAGCTATGTTTGAAGACACTTTTGCTCTAAGATAGATTGGTCGTTAGTGCCTTTAGAGGAGGATATGCTAGTTGAGGTAGCCAATGGGAAACTTGAGAAAGTCGACCAAATTGGCCGAGGAGCTATTATCAACATAGCTGGTGTGGATTTCGCAATTGACTTGATACCCATCAAATTGGGAAGCTTTGATGTGATTGTCGGCATGAACTAGTTGACCAAAGTGAGGGCCGACATTATCTGTGGAGATAAAGCTCTTCGTATACCACAAGGAGATGGTGAGCCACTGGTTATATACGGAGAGAGATGTAGTTCAAAGATGAACCTCATTAGTTGTATGAAAGCACAGAAGATCATGAGGAAAGGACGTCTTGCTATTTTAGTACACCTGAAGGCTTTAGAAACAGAAGAGAAGAGCGTGAATGATGTGCGAATCGTGAATGAATTCCCCGACGTCTTTCCGGAAGAACTGCCTGGATTACCGCCACCGAGAGCCGTGGAGTTCCAGATCGATCTAGTGCCGGGAGCTGCACCGGTAGCTCGTGCACTTTATCGACTAGCACCTTCTTAACTGCAAGAGTTACAGAGTCAACTGCAGGAATTGCTCGACCGAGGGTTTATCCAACCGAGCTCGTTGCCTTGGGGCGCACCTGTTTTATTCATGAAAAAGAAGGACGGATCCTTCCGTATGTGTATCGACTACCGCGAACTCAACAAATTGACGATCAAGAACCGATATCCTCTTCCCCGAATTGACAATCTTTTTGATCAGCTGTAAGGATCAAGCATTTACTCTAAGATCGATTTGCGATCCGGTTATCACCAGTTGAGGGTGAAGGAGAGTGATGTGATGAAGACTGCGTTCAGAACCCACTATGGTCATTATGAGTTTCTCGTGATGCCGTTCGGTTTAACCAACGCACCCGCTGTATTCATGGACCTCATGAATCGTGTATGCAAGCCATACGTAGATAAGTTAGTTATCGTCTTCATAGATGATATCCTCATCTACTCCAAGAGCGAAGAAGAACATGAGCAACATCTCCGACTAGTGTTGGAACTCTTGAGACAAGAGCAACTTTATGCCAAATTCTCCAAGTGTGAATTTTGGTTGAAGGAAGTCTAATTTCTGGGTCATATTGTGAGTGATCAAGGTATCAAAGTTGATCCCGCAAAGATCGAGGCTATCAGCAAGTGGGAGACACCCACTACTCCAACTCACATCCGCCAATTTCTAGGCCTTTCCGGTTATTACCGGAGGCTTATTGAAGGTTTTTCGTTGATTGCACGTCCTTTGACCGCACCGACTCACAAAGGAAAGAAGTTCGTTTGGGAAAAGAGCACGAATCAGCATTTCAAACCCTGAAGCATAAGTTAACCACCACACCGATCTTGTCGCTTCCTGAAGGTAGTGACGACTTCGTTGCGTACTGCGATGCTTCGAAAAATGATTTTGGTTGCGTATTGATGCAAAGAACGAAGGTTATTGCCTATGCTTCTCGTCAACTGAAGATACATGAGCAAAACTACACTACCCATGATCTCGAACTTGGAGCAGTTATCTTTGCTTTGAAGTTGTGGAGACACTATCTTTATGGGACAAAGAGTACCATATTCACCGATCACAAAAGCCTCCAGCACATCTTTGATCAGAAGCAGCTGAATATGAGACAACGTCGATGGATCAAGATGCTGAACGACTATGATTGTGAACTCCGTTACCATCCTGGCAAAGCCAATGTTGTAGCTGACGCTCTGAGTCGAAAGGAGAGAACAGTACCTCTTCGCGTCCATGCCTTGAATATCACCATTTAGACGAATCTCAATAACCAGATCCGTGTAGCTCAAGAGGAAGCTCTCAAGGAGGAGAATATTTCTCAAGAGCACTTGAACATTCTCGTTTCTCGATTTGAGATCAAGGAGACTGGACTCCGATACTTTGCCGGGAGAATTTGGGTACCTAAATATGGAGATCTACGGAGCCTTATACTTGATGAAGCCCACAAGTCGAGATATTCGATTCATCCGTGAGCCGGAAAAATGTACCACGATCTTAAGGAACAGTATTGGTGGCCAAATCTTAAGAAGGATGTTGCAATTTATGTTGGGAGGTGTTTGACTTATTCCAAGGTTAAGGCTGAACATCAGAGGCCATCTGGATTACTTCAACAACCAGAAATCCCATAATGGAAATGGAAAGCAATTACGATGGACTTCATCACGAAGCTACCAAAGACGGTGGGCGGATACGATACAATCTGGGTTATCATTGACCGTCTTACCAAATCTGCTCATTTCCTAGCTATGAAGGAAACTGATACGATGGAGAGGCTTGCTCAACTGTATATAAAAGAGGTTGTATCCCATCATGGTGTGTCCTTATCAATTATCTCATATCGTGATCCCCATTTTGCTTCCAGATTCTGGCGTTCTTTGCAAGAAGCCTTGGTAACTCGACTCGACATGAGCACTGCATATCACCCGCAGACCGACGGTCAGAGCGAACGAACAATTCAGACTTTAGAGGACATGTTGCGTGCCTGTGCTATTGACTTCGGAAAGTCTTGGGAAAGGCATTTGCCGTTAGCCAAATTCTCTTACAACAACAGTTATCACTCGAGTATTAATGCCGCACCTTTTGAAGCGTTGTATGGCCGCAAGTGTTGTTCTCCTAATTGTTGGGCCGAGTTAGGAGAAGTGCAAATCACCGGACCCGAGAGAGTCCATGAAACAACGGAGAAGATTGCCCAGATTCAAGCGAGACTTAAGACGGCCCGTGATCGCCAAAAGAGTTATGCTGATCTTAAACGTAAGGACTTTGAATTCAACGTGGGTGACAGTGTGATGTTGAAAGTCGCACCTTGAAAAGGTTTAATTTGGTTTAGAAAGCACGGAAAGTTAAACCCGCGATACATTGGCCCTTTCGAAATTTTGGAGCGTGTTGGACCCGTTGCTTACCATTTAGATCTTCCGACTCAGTTGAGTACTGTTCATCCTACCTTTCACGTGTCGAATTTGAAGAAGTGTCTTGCTCCACCGGAACTTGTCATACCACTGGAAGAACTCACAATTGATAACAAACTCCACTTCGTGGAAGAAGCTATCGAAATTATGGACCGTGAGGTCAAAACTTTGAAACGCAACAAGATTTCGATCGTCCGAGTTCGATGAAATGCCAAACGAGGACCTGAGTTTACTTGGGAACGAGAGGATCAAATGATGCAGAAGTATCCTAACCTTTTCCCGACTTCAACACCTGCCGCAGCTTAAATTTTGGGACGAAATTTCCATTAACACGTGGGTAATGTAATGACCCGACTTTTTCGACTCGCTTTTGTGCCTTGTGTTTTACCGAAACTGTGTATTTATGCGTACTGTGCTACTTTATACTCTGGAACCTTTATATACATGGTTTACTTTCATTTATATGTTAAAATGTTCCTTAGAGTATGTAGGATACTTAACTTGATCACAGGATGTTTTATGACCGTTAGTGTCACTTAAACGTTTCGATTAAACCGCGAACTGCGCGCACGTTTAACTTTTGTCGTAATCGGAATATTATGACTACGAAATATTAATTATTATTTTATAATAATAATTACTTGGGTTTATGGATGCTTAATTATGTGTAGTAATTTAATTATGCTTACTAGTTAGTCTTGTTGGACTTTCTACCTTGTTGGACTAAAGCCCACCCTACTCTAGCTAGTAGCTCATTTATTTAGCCCACTTATTAATTACTAGTGACCCAATAATAAGTAAGATAAATGCCCATTTATTAGAGGGAACATGCTAGCATTTATGTCAAGTATTATCCTTAATGTTACATGGGATCCCAACATAAGCACCAACTTTAGACAACCATTAACCAAAAAGCAACTTTTTGTCCCCCATTGTCCCCCTCAAAGTTTCGGCCATCACCACCACCCCTCCCTCATTTTCCTATAAATACTAGCCTTATTCATCTCATTTTACACTTGCTCTCATTTGTATTTCACACACACTCAATATCTAATTCTCTCTCTAGTCTTTCTCTCTCTAAAAGTGTAAGTATTTTGAACTTCTCTTCTTCTTCTCCTCCTCATCACCATGAAATCATCATCATCATCTTCATGGGTCTAGCTTTTTAGCTTTGATCTTGATTACATCTTGTAGATTCAAACTTGGATTTGAATCTTTCAAGAACATGAAAGATTCAAGCTTTCTAGCTTTGAATCTTCACCAACTTTGTAGATCTAAAACTTTTTAGCTTTAATCTTATTATTTTGTATTAAAGATTCAAACTTGTGTTTGTAATCTTCATGTAACTTAAAGATCCAAGCTTTATGCTTCAAGATCTTCAAGAACAATCAAGATGCAAGCTTTCTAGCTTGGATCTTCATATCTTTTGTTGGATCTAAGTTTTCTAACTTATGATCTCATTATTTTGTTATAAAGATCAAAACTTGTGTTTATGGTCTTCATGTAACTTAAAGATCCAAGCTTTATGCTTCAAGATCTTCAAGAACACTAAAGGTTCAAGCTTTCTAGCTTTGTGACCTTATAACTTGTGTGAAAGGGATCCAAGCTCTCTAGCTTAGGGTTCCATCACCTCATTTGACTTAGATTATGTTCATACTTATTTGATTGATGTAAAGTTTGTAGCTTTAGTTGTAAATGTAACTTGTATTTGTGTTAAGACTAAGGATATGATGTAACCTTGGTTCGTCATCCATCTAAGACTCTTAAATGAGTTGTGTTCTTACTTAGTCTTAACATATTGTGTGTTGATGGTAGAATCTTATTCAAGGTGATGCTAACCCATCAACGAGTTGTACACTTGAAGCTACAAGCATCAAGGATGAGAACCGTGATGAGCATCAAGTACTAATAACCCCACCGGAGCACCTTACCTACTATTTTTCGTATCTGATCAGACCACCTGGGCTACTGGAAAGTGGATTTTCAGTTAGTTCGGTTCAAGTATATGATTTTCCGTTTAGGCCTCGTCTTAATCCGAGTTACGGTTTAGGATTTATGGCCTTCCGAAAGTCGTTACACCCTATTAATGTTGTGCTGAAATTTCTGACCTACTCGAACTTAAACCGTCACCACGGTCAAAGGAAGACGAGTTTGGTTCTGGAAATTGGTCAGAAACTAGGGGACTCACATACGGAGCTATAGCCACTGATTACACGTGTTTTCGATTTACGTAGAGGTCATAGCAGCTGACCGAAGTCAGCCTATTATTTCGATCTCTATTCTTGTTAGACTTACTTAGCTTTTATGATGATGAATGATGATGATGATGACACTTAAACTTATTTTATGCACTAATAGAACTTATAAAGACAACCTACTGACCTATTAACCTTTGATTTAGGTTGACGACCTTTCGGACCGACTTACTACTTGCGTACTTTCATTACCGACTTTACCGCTTTTATCACTGTGAGTTATAACTTCCCTTTTTACTTATACTATTTTTGGGACTGAGAATACATGCGCTTTTTATGTTTTACTTATTTGACACAAGTACTTAAACTTTACATATGTGTGGGTTATATAACGGCATAAAGATTCCCCTTAGCACGGTAACGTTTAATCATTGTTTTTTGAATCGGTGAACGCGAATATTAGATATGGATCCATAGGGTTTGACATCCCCACTCGGGCTAGTCGCGCTAGCATTTAACGGGTGTTTAATACTTTGAGGACATACGCACTCGCCATGTGTACTTTTAGGGGGTGATATTTATATTTACGTTAAGTCTAGTTACCATGTACCCACGGTTATACATATGCTTTTCATACTGTTTTGAAACATTGAAATCTCGTGGTCAATCTTATATTACTATTACAACTTAAACTATAGCTCACCAACATTATTGTTGACGTTTTTAAGCATGTTTTCTCAGGTGCTTAGAGGTTTGTTGCTTCCGCTGTTAGACTTGCTGTCATGCTGTTTAGACTTGCTGTTAAGGACCTGCTGTGTTAGATAACCGCTGCATAACTTAGAGATGTCTCAATCATGAAACTTTTAATTTGCATTCGCAACTTATGTTATTTGAATAATGGCCTTGTAATGACCTCTGTGTCACGTTATCTTTTGTAAACACTATGTTTTTATGAATGCAAACTGGTTTTCAAACAGCATGTAGTACTTGACCATGTAAAGATCCTGTTGTTGACGAATCATACACGATGGTTTTGTTTGGGGCGTCACACACTTATTGTGAAATTTGGGGGTTTTTGTGTAAGATTCATGTAAGTAAACCCGAATTGGTGACTTAGGGTTTTGATTGATGAAATTGTAAGTTTAGATCTTGTATGTGTTGGTTAAACCTTAGAACACTTGTGTACTAGTGATTTTGGTTTGTGTTTGACTTGATTTTGGGGTGTAAACCCTAATATGGGTCAAAATGGGTTTTATGTTGAAATGGGTTAAGTGTTCTTGATTTTTGGTGTCAAATGATGATTTTGAGATACAATCACTAGTTGTTAGTGATTGTAGGTACTTTGGGTGTAATTCGACAAGTCAAGTGAGTTAAACCTAATTTGGTCAACGGAAGTTATACTTTTGTGTTAAGTGTTAAAATGGTGATTATGGGTCAAACTTGACTTGTTTTGGTGGTTTAGTGCAATTTGGGTCAAGTTGCACTTGTGGGTTGGTTTTGTATGATCAAGTGCAATAAGGGTTAGTTTGTACTTGTTTGAATGGGTCGGAATTACCGCCCGTAGTGGTAATTGGTAAAGTCCATTTTAGGTGTCTAAATGGGCGGTTTGTGATGGTAAGTATAAACCCTTGGTTAAGGGTGTTGGCGTCGAATTCTCTTGTAGAGAAAGTATGTTGATTGTGTGTATATCTATATGCGTATTATAGGTATAAGCTTGCTCGGTTGCATTTGGAGGCGATTTACATATATGACTTGGGCGGGCATCTCGAGGTGAGTGGAATAATTATATGTGTATGTATATAATGTATCTGTTTGTAGGGAGGTGGAGGGGCTGGGTATGCATTGTCTATACCACCAAGAGTTAGTGATATATTTCATTGTACACTAACGATGGATATTTCGTTGTCCAAATCTCCCAAGAGTTAGTTATATATTTCGTTGTACACTAATGATGGATATTTCGTTGTCCAAACCGACCAAGAGTTAGTGGTATATTTCGTTGTACACTAACAATTGCTTTGAACGGATATTTTATTGTCCGAATCGCGTAGGGGTAAGTGATATATTTCGTTGTACACTAACGGTTGTTATGAACACCAGTGGGAAATTCGAAGTACCATTCCTTGTATTATTGGTTAACCATGGTTACGCGTTGTATTGTAGCATATTATATTATTCGGGTTATATATATGCTGTTGTTGTGCTAGCGTGTGGTCTTGAAGAATTTAGCGTTATACTTGCGATGGTATGCTTATAACTTGCTAGCGTGTATGAGGTATTTGTGTAAGTGTTTGCAAGTAGATATATTATATATGTATATGTATAATTATTGCATTCACTAAGCCTAGGCTTACCCCTCTCGTTGTTTACCTTTTTACAGGTATTGTGGTTTGAAGCTAGCTAGTTTGTTAAGCTAGATGCATAGGAGCGCTTGGGCTCGATGGGGTAGCTTTTGGATATTGAACACGGATTGGGGATTGGTAGTCCCCGGGATTATGCTCTTGGTATCGGGTTGGGTTATAGAGTCCTAATCCGTCTAAAAAGATAAATGGGTCGAAATCGCTATTTTATTTGTAAAACGGGTCATTGCGGGCCCGGTATTGTAAAACTTATTTTTATTGTGGAAATCTCTTAGTTTTACTTAATATGATGTGTTGTGAAAGTCGTTTCGTTTAAAGTGTCGGGAAGCGGGTTTTCCGCTCGCATGTTATTAAAAACTGATCAGTTCCCGTTAGTTCATTTGGACGCCGTCCTAAAGTGTTGGACGCCGTTCAAGGCTTCAGTACTGGACGCCGTCCAGATGTACAAGTTCAAAATTTTTTTTAAGGCGTGTTTTTGGTAAAACGAAGTTAGGTCATTACAAGTGGTATCAGAGCATAGTCTAAGAGAATTAGGTGACCTTGAAATAGGTGTCTAGTCTTAAACTTATTGGTCGTTGTGCGTTATTTGCGGGACTTGTAGGAATACGGGTCGGATTGAGATTTGTTAGTGCCTTAGGGTAGGTGACTAACTAGGACTTGCATTTGTCCAAAGTGTGATTATTGTGAGGCCTTATTTCGTGTGTAAATTAGTGCCTTAGACAGTTAGTGCCTAGTGTAAGTAGGCAAACGTGGACGTTGTTTTAGTGATAGTCACCTAAGTTATAGGTTGACTTGTTGTTGCGGTGTACTTGTGTACATTTATTATTATATTGTATTTTGGTGTATATATATAGGTATTTACTTGGTGCGGTGTCCTTGGGATGAATCTATTGGAGAGATTCAAAGGTTTGGCAGTTTTTGAGTGATCAAGTTCACGGTAAGGACTTTGGTCATTCGGGTACTAGGAGTTAATCGCGTGTTATTTTGTGTGAATGTCTCGTCAGTCCGGGTAAAGTACTTTGCGTGACCATGCGAAAATGGTAAGGTACGCAATTATAATAGTGACTGATCGCCATTATTACAACCGTGTATCTTGACATCAAGCATGACATGATGAGTACCGAACGGAGGAAACGTGGCATGGTTGGGGTAGATTCGGGATAAATAAGGAATCTTTTATTGGTTAGTATGATATGGTTATCTCAGGTGATGTGCTTGTAGTCACATCGGGTTCATTGCGAGTCGGGAAGTGTTACAGTGGATTTGGTTAATTAAGTGAGTGAGCCAACTCACGAGTTTGGCGCGTACTTAGTCACCCTAAGTAGTGGGTGCACTATTGAGATTGACATTAGTTGTAGTTACCCATCGTAACTTGGATAACCAATTAGTGTGTATGTGTGTACGACGAGGACTTAAATCCCATAATGATTGTAGAATTGGGTTACACTCCGTAGAGTATGTGGTTAGAGAATCGTGTAAGGGTTCTAGTTGTGAGTCGCCTTGATAACGGCAAACCGAGGAGTCTTTGGGTCATTAAACTCATGGGAGTGGGACCCGTATGACGATGATTAAGGCAATGTGTTAGCATGTTATGGATAATAGGGTAACATTCCTAACGGAATATCCCTTGTTATAGTGGTTGTGTCGACTTTTGGAAAGGTGTAAGACTTGGTGTTCCAAGCAGCTCTTAGCGTTAGACGGAAGGTTTTGTTAGGCTATATCATTTGGCCTTGTGGAAATTGCGGGTAGCGTGTGATCGCTCGGGACTTTCGATAAGACAATAAACCGTAAGGTTGTCGGGTAAGTATGACTTCGGGTTATTATTATAGAGAGATGGGTGTATGGAACCTAAAGATCGATTTTCTAAAATTCGATTGATTGTGGTGGGAGTCTGCATGACACTGCGTCAGGTGCCTTTTTATACCTGCTAGTGTAATGTTCAACTCTGATAGTGGTGTGATCACTTTGTGCTTAGGGTGCCCGTAAAATACCCTTGGAAGCATCGGAGATTATAATAGTGATCGACGGGTGATAGCAATTCGACGGTTGCGAAAGTCGAAGTTTAAGAGCATTGTGATGAATACTTCTTATGAAGTGACGGATGAGTGAATCTTGTTGCTCTTAAGTGATGGATGGGTAAAGATGACCGTTGAGCCGGTGATGTACTTAATCTTCGATTAGGCCGAAGATTTTGATGAATTGTTGATATTGCGGTCGACGCAATTATCGTGTCGGATTGGTTACTCTTCATCATGAGAGTGAGCCATTGTTGATAAAGGTTCGTTGAGCGGAAGTTCGAGTGATCTCGACTGAGATGCACGACTGATTAAGCAGAGTGGCATATGCCTAGGCTTAGAGGCGTATGTGGGACTTTGGCGGAGTTCGCTTTGCGAACGATTAAGGCAATTGACTGTGAATTGTAGTATGAAAGTGTGATGTCATCGCGTGTACGACATTCCAAGCGAATGTGGATGTCAGCTCTGAGAGCCTGAAGTGAATTTGGAGTAATGTGGAGTATGTGACCAACGATGAGAATGGTCATGTGTTCCGTGGAACGACAATTTCGCGGGATGTTATCATCTTGGCGGTGAGAATATGGAGCTGAATCCTTAGTGGGGGAGTTTTTACTGCCGCCCGAGGAAGCTTCGGTGGTGTTTGTATAGTGAAATGTTGGGGTGTACCGTGCTAGGCCTCAGCAGGAATTCGGATTTCCTAACGAGGAAGAGTGACGGGTTGGTAATGTCGACTCGAGATCGTGCATTTACAATTGTGAGTTACTATTCCGGAATGATATGTGTAGAGATTGTAATGATAGAATCGAGCGTGGTGTAAGATTTCTTACGTAAGGTGGTCGTATGGTACCAAAGGGCGGTATGAGACCAAGTATGCAGTTGCAGACCACGAAAGTGAGAAAAGGAAGCTGTCATTGCGGGTGCTCTCGTAGTGAAAAATCTGGGTTGTCATGAAACCCGGATAGGATTATTGGATGGGAATGAGTTCGATATCGTGGCAAATGCTGTATTTTCCCTGTCGGGAAAAGTGATCTTAGAAATTGTCAGTGGATCATTCCACTTTATGGACGATTGTGAGGCGGAGAGTGTCGGTTCTGACTGTCTCTCGTAGAGACACGCGGATGTCGTTTGTTTGTGAGAGTGTGTACCCTAGTGATGTGACCCGTAGGTTGCATTGAAATGTCGAGGCCATCCTTAACGGACGGTCTAGGTAGGAAGGTTCTCCCGGCGTTGGTAAATATTCTGTGAGTCGTGTGATGAATTGCAGAAATTTCGTGATGATAATTCGCCATTGACGGGATTCTAGTATACGATTAGTCCCCATCCTAGTACTAGGAAGCCGTCTTGTGTGGTTGTGTGGTAGGGTTTAGAGGAGAAACCCTGCGTCGAGTGTTGATGTTTTGCTCAGCACATGGTGTATTATTGTTGTCCTGGATTAATCCAGTGACGGATGGTCGTGTGCGGATCGATTGATTGAGTGATATGGTTAAGGATGTAGCTTGTGGCGAGTTGTAGCCGAGAGAACTTGAAGGGATATGTAGTGTTTTTCGTATTTTCATAAATGGAAATTCTGGACGTGAGAGTATGAGATATCGCTTTTTGCGGTAGTGCACGCTAGTGACTATTAGTGTGTGGTGAGATCTTAGAATTCACGGAAGATGTTATGGATGTCGGGCTTGGTTATGTTTCGCAGGATTGAAAGGAACGACGACGATGGTTGTCGGTGAATTGCTCTACTTTTAAGACGATTGTGAAGTGTATGGTACGAGTTTGGATACTCGGCGTAGGAGCAAACGGTTGCAGTTGTTTTGACTCGAGGGTTAATTGCCCGATATCGTTGTAATGTGATGCATTAGAGCACGAAGTGAGAATTTGGAGGCGTGATTAATACGTGTGTGACTCCGCGTTGGAAGCGGAAATGTTCGAGGGAGAAGTGCTTACTACTAGTGTTGGTGCGGATCACGAGGACGTGATCCAATGTAAGTGGAGGAGAGTTGTAACACCCGTTTTTCAGTTACGCGTTATTTCGAACGTCATTCGAAATACGAGGCATGTAAGCGTATATTTGGATCACAAATAAAGTTGGAGTTGATGTTCTAAAACCTTACCATTGGATAGTAAATCTCATTACGTTTCCAACGATATTTGATTCGTCGAAAACGGAGTTACGGTTTGAAAGTTATGACCAAAACAAGTTTCAGTTTCAGACGCAGTTCATTGGGACGCCGTCCAACCCTTTTGGACGCCGTCCAAATGGCCTGATGGGCCAGCTGTGATATTTTGAAGTTTTTAAAAGAGGGTATTTGGGTCTTTTCACTTGGGGGTCATTTGGACCATCAAAACTGATCTAAATTCATTCTTATCCCCATTTCCACCTTCTCAAAAACTCTCATCCATTCCTAGAGAGAGGGACCATTTTAGAGAGAGAGAGAGAGAGCTTGGTTTGGGGAAGAAGAAGGGTGAATCGGGTCGAGTCGCGAGTGTTAATATTGTTCACCTCGTTCACGTCTACGTTGTGGTAGTGTTGGTAAGTTCTAAATCCGAATTTCATTGTAAAGATAATTGTTTGAGTTAGAGTTTGTGCTAGTTAGAGTTATAACCCACTTATTGTGAAATTTGGAGGGTTTTTTTGGGTAAGATTCATGTAAGTAAACCCGAATTGGTGACTTAGGGTTTTGATTGATGAAATTGTAAGTTTGGATCTTGCATGTGTTGGTTAAACCTTAGAACACTTGTGTACTAGTGATTTTGGTTTGTGTTTGACTTGATTTTGGGGTGTAAACCCTAATATGGGTCAAAATGGGTTTTATGTTGAAATGAGTTAAGTGTTCTTGATTTTTGGTGTCAAATGATGATTTTGAGATACAATCACTTGTTGTTAGTGATTGTAGGTACTTTGGGTGTAATTCGACAAGTCAAGTGAGTTAAACCTAATTTGGTCAACGGAAGTTATACTTTTGTGTTAAGTGTTAAAATGGTGATTATGGATCAAACTTGACTTGTTTTGGTGGTTTAGTGCAATTTGGGTCAAGTTGCACTTGTGGGTTAGTTTTGTATGATCAAGTGCAATAAGGGTTAGTTTGTACTTGTTTGAATGGGTCAAAATTACCGCCCGTAGTGGTAATTGGTAAAGTCCATTTTAGGTGTCTAAATGGGCGGTTTGTGATGGTAAGTATAAACCCTTGGTTAAGGGTGTTGGCGTCGAATTCTCTTGTAGAGAAAGTATGTTGATTGTGTGTATATCTATATGCGTATTATAGGTATAAGCTTGATCTATTGCGTTTGGAGGTGATTTACATATATGACTTGGGCGGGCATCTCGAGGTGAGTGGAATAATTATATGTGTATGTATATAATGTATCTATTTGTAGGGCGGTGGAGGGGCCGGGTATGCGTTGTCTATACCACCAAGAGTTAATAATTATATGTGTATGTATATAATGTATCTATTTGTAGGGCGGTGGAGGGGCCGGGTATGCGTTGTCTATACCACCAAGAGTTAGTGATATATTTCGTTGTACACTAATGATGGATATTTCGTTGTCCAAATCGCCCAAGAGTTAGTGATATATTTCGTTGTACACTAATGATGGATATTTCGTTGTCCAAACCGACCAAGAGTTAGTGGTATATTTTGAAAGGACCCGTTCATATACATTATAAACGATTCACAATAGTTGATTACATTGCGAGCTATTTGACCTCTATATGATACATTTTACAAACATTGCATTCGTTTTTAAAAGACAAACTTTCTTTACATCGAAAATTGACAGGCATGCATACCTTTTCATAATATCCACTATCCAACTATAAATTGATTTAATAATAATCTTTGATGAACTCAATGACTCGAATGCAACGTTCTTCGAAATATGCTATGAAAGACTCCAAGTAATATCTTTAAAATGAGCAAATGCACAGCGGAAGATTTCTTTAACACCTGAGAATAAACATGCTTTAAAGTGTCAACCAAAAGGTTGGTGAGTTCATTAGTTTATCATAATCATTTATTTTTATCATTTTAATAGACCACAAGAATTTCATTTCCAGTTCTCATAAATATACGTCCCATGCATAGAGACAAAAATAATCATTCATATGGTGAACACCTGGTAACCGACATTAACTAGATACATATAAGAATATCCCCTATCATTCCGGGATCCTCCTTCAGACATGATATAAATTTCGAAGTACTAAAGCATCCGGTACTTTGGATGGGGTTTGTTAGGCCCAATAGATCTATCTTTAGGATTCGCGTCAATTAGGGTGTCTGTTCCCTAATTCTTAGATTACCAGACTTTAATAAAAAGGGGCATATTCGATTTCGATAATTCAACCATAGAATGTAGTTTCAATTACTTGTGTCTATTTCGTCAAACATTTATAAAAGCGCATGTATTCTCAGTCCCAAAAATATAAAGGGTAAAAAGGCAAATGAAACTCAAGCATATAAATATTGTAAAACAGTTAATAAAGCATTTGCATGTATTCTCAGCCCAAAAACGTAAAGAGTAAAAAGGGAAATGAAACTCACCATACTGTATTTCGTAGTAAAAATACATATAACGTCATTGAACAAGTGCAAGGTTGGCCTCGGATTCACGAACCTAAATTAATTATATATATTTATGTATTGGTCAATATTTGTCTAACAAATTAGGTCAAGTCATAGTGTACCACAATCCTAATGCTCGAGACTAATATGCAAAAGTCAACAAAAGTAAATTTGACTCAAAATAATTTCCAAAAATCTATACATGATTAATATATAGTTTAAATATCGTCGTTTTATATTTTTAAATATTTTTTAAAAGATTTATTAGAGTAAATAATATAATTTATTTATTAATAAATAAAATTTTATATTAAATTTATATAATAAAATATACTTTTATATATATTAAGTAATAAAATTTATAGGGTTCATTTAATATCATAAAGATAATATGATAGGTATTATTAAAGTAAGTTATTACACGTAGTAAAATATGTTTGTATCACATATTTATTTGATAAAATAATATCTATAATGATAGTAAGTAAAAGTTGTATTATTTTGTAATAATAATTATTATTATAAAAATATCAATATTTATAATCACTAAGATGACATTATGATAAAACGATAATTCTAATTATGATAACTTTAATATTTACGATAATTTTTAATATTATCTTTAAAATAATAATTCTATTTAAAATAATAATAATAATGATATTTTATAGTAACAATGACATTTCTATTAAAATGATAATTTTTGTTAAAATGATAGTTTTAATACTAACGATACTTTTAATAATAATAGTAATGATAAAAATAATAAGAACGATAATTTTATCTAAATCAATATCTTATAATATTTTAATTTCATCATGATACTCTTACTCATTATTTCCTAATCGTTTCGTTTAATAGCTTTTAATCGTCTTTTATATCGTGTTCATAATAATGATAATAATAGTAATCAAAATAATTAGGTGTTACAAATATTTGTTTTAATTACACTAATATTAATAATGATAGTTACTAAAACATTATTAACGATAATACTAATAATTATCTTAATGATAATATAGTAATAATAATAATAACAATAACAATAACCATTTTTAAATAATGATATATATATTAATAATGATAATAATAATAATAATAATACTAATAATAAACATAATAATAATAATAATAATAATAATAATAATAATAATAATAATAATAATTGGATAATAATAATAATACTAATTATAACTTTAACGATAATAACGATAGTAATAATAAAAAAAATAACAATTTTTAATGATAAATCCCTTTTATTGATAAAGATAATAATAATCATAATAATAAGATAAAACTAGAACGACGATAAAAACGACGATAATAATAATCATTTTTAATAAAAATATTGAAAATTCAATTGATTATAACTTCTAATCCGTTCATCGAAACCATTCGATATCTAAAGGAAAAGTTCTTAATTTTTCGCTAGCTTTCCAAGGACATGCATATCTTATACCTTATCTCAACCGCAAGTGTAACTAATTCAAGATTCAACCTAACCTGTCTAAGGGCAATATCAAAAGTACAAGCATGCATAATCCTAAATACTCGAGCACTAGTCAGGGATACACTATTAGTATGTAAAAGTTAAATTATGAGTACTCACGTATCAATATTGAGATTCAATATTGCAGGAAAGGTACGTAGACACAACGGAAATGATAAACACTATATTGACCTCACGATCATACCCATGAACCATACTCAATCACCTCCATAGCTATAACCCATAATTTCCTTAATCCTATCCTACTCGAAAAACAATTTCGAAACCACTCGGACAGCACTCCATCGTAATATTTTATGTATACTAATAATATCTTGAAATAATACGGAGTAAATATATATATGTAAATCAATTGAGAGAGTTTAGAGAAAAATATTTTCAAGTTTCTATGAAATAATGAAACCTATTGAATTCTATTTATAATAGATTTTTGAATTATTAAAGTGAATTATTAAAGTATGAATTATTAAAGTGAATTATTAAAGTATGAATTATTAAAGTGAATTATTGAAGTATGAATTATTAAAGTGAATTATTAAAGTTAAAGTAAGTAAAAATAAAGTAAAGGTAAATTTTAAGTATAGTAAAAGTATAAAACTATGTACGTATAATACGCGTATAAATATATATAATATTAATTTAAATCGTTATATATATTTAATAAAATAAAATATAAATATCGTTATCTTTATCATACTAGTTAAGTAATGAGTTATCAAAAGTGGTTCTAGATATTTATAAAAGTTATATACGTTTTAATAATAAAGTTCTTTTTAAACTGTAAACGTTTTTGTACGTTTAAAACTAAATAGATCAATTGAGTCTTTATGAGATTCAATCTTCCACTATCCTTTGTCTAGTTCTCAATGATTGACAATTTGTTCTTATTTATAAATCACTTTACCATTTTCCGAATATTGTTAAAATGGAAAGATTTCTCAAATCAACGTGGGCCTTTCAACAGAGACTTGTAATCATAATTTAATATATCTAATAATTCAATCATTTAATCTTATCTTCTAATTCCATTGATAAATATTTTGAAATAGATACAATCATATAAAGTATTTAATCTAATATTTTATTTACGTTTCAAGTTATAATATATATACACATATACATATATAATCATATTCGTTTAATGGTTGGTGAATCGTTGGAACTTGGTCGAGGTTGAATGAAAGTATGAACATAGTTTAAAATTCTTGAAATTTAACTTAACAAATATTGCTTTTCGTGTCGGAAACATATAAAGATTAAAGTTTAAATTTGGTTGGAAATTTCCGGGTTGTCACAGTACCTACCCGTTAAAGAAATTTCGTCCCGAAATTTGAGTGGAAAGGTCATGAATGATAATAAGTATGTTTTCATGATGCATACGGGCTGAAAATTAGAGTTTTATCATCAGCGAATAATTTGGATAAACAATCCATTTATATGAAGAGTACGAATGAAGCTAACATAGAAGAGTGAAATGAGTAAGTGTAGATTCATCTTATCATTTGACGTAGATATGATTGATTCCCAGATTTCAAGGGATTTGAAGAAAATCTTCTTAATAAGATTTGACTCTCCGGTAATCAAGGGAATTAGGATCCGCTTTAAATGCGATCGTCCATTTTAATTGTTCTGTCGGAGATTTTCTTATAAATTCACCTCCTTCGTTTCCTTACAACTCACACCTTCTGTTGATGCATTTTATGCAAGTCCCTAGACATCTACCCACGTCCATTGCAGGTACAACAGTTTACAGGCCACCATGATTGCTCGTTATTATCCTATCCGTGTTTGTATGTGGTTGCAGGAACTGCAAGAACGAGATTTGGATGTTTGACTATGTTAGACCTAGTCAGACGTACGAGTGAAGCCTCACTAGTACGGCTGACAGGCTCATACGCACGGTTGATGCTGAGCTAAGTCACAATTACAACCTAAATGAGAAGACACGAGTGAGTGATCACCCGTACGGCTGATGAAGCTAACTCGTACGTGTGATGGATGAATCGTACAGGTGAGACAACAGCAGGGGTATATAAAGTCTTATATTCTTCATTTTTAGGTTAAGCCTCTCATTTGTTACACACACTCAGATCTGGTGAGCTCCTCCGATTCTCTCTCAGTCCAAATCACCCAGGTGGTAAATAATAGCTCTAGGTGTTGATCTAATCACACTTGATTTAGTTGTGATTTGACTAAATTAATCAAAAAAAAAAAAAAAAACTTAACCTATTCACTAGAGGGTTTGATTCACTTATTCCGCCATTGTGTGAGTTAAATCTGTTGATTTCTAAGTTCCTAATCATGTTTCATCACCTTCTATTCTTTCCCCCTCAACTCATATTTTAAAGTATTCATCAATATGCTCCATCCAGTTCTGATTCTCGATATACTTCTAACTTTCATATCGGTCATTCTTCTTTTTCATCTACCACCGGAAGAATCTATTTACTTCTACTATACTCTTGGGTTTATAGTGTTTCTAGTTCTCCCGTGTCTTTATATTGCTATATGCATCGATATATATGGTTTATAATTTCTGGTTTGTCGTTGGACTTTATATGTTCCCTTATATTTCAAAGTCTCTGCTTCTGTCTTCTATAATCATTATCATTCACAGTTAATACTCTCTTTTATTTACTGCAATTTATATCCCAATTTCTATTTCGGAGTTTTGTCCTTTTGTTTCTTCTTCTTGCGATTAAGCACCGCTTGTAATGGTCCAGAATTAACAGATATGAATTTCGGAATGAACATTGTTAATGTTCTAGGAAGGAAAGTGTGATGGCACGATCTTGACTTGTCAAATTACTAGAATACCTTGGAAAAGGCCGAATCATCAAGAAATATTTTCTTGATATTTTAGAGGTTAAATAGAATACAAGAGTCGTATAACATGGCACATGATGATGTTATGATCTGTGAATCATCACGTTCCATTTAGAAACTCAGCATGACTTACTGTAATATAATCACATTGATCAAGTGTCATTATATTATACTAATTCATGCTTCAGTTCCCAACACTACTTCAAAATATTCCTATTTTAAACTTGAATGTTTCAGAATTTAGAAACTAAAATAGTTTCTTTTATGATGTAATACAGATAGCGCGAAGAGGTAAATGATTTCAAATAAGAAAAATTAAGAAAATATCTTCAGAAATATGGAGGATATTTATAATGAAAGATATGATGATATTTTAGAATTTCTAATATCAGAGGATGATGAAGAATATTGTCCGCAGGGGTTTAGAGTCAGGAGCAAGGTATTCGTTAATGACTTCAGCAGGTACTGAATCATTTGGATCCTTTGAAGTCAGGTTCAGTCTTTGTAATTTGTCCACAGCTTCCTTCCTACTTTGCTCAATCCGTTTTCCATTTCCAAAACTTCTCTTTTTCTGCGCTTTGCCAGCACACTTCATCATTATCATCCAGCTTTTACCGTTTAAAGTCGTTTATAGTTTTTGCTGCTTCATCAGCATTTTTTTTTTCGAAGAACCAATTCGTAGTTCGGAGTGTTTTTCAGAAACTTCACATTCAAATTAAGTCCAGAAGATAGACGTTATATATACACATATAACTGTTGGCGTAGACATGCTGAGAGATTTCAAAATACTGATTGCTAATTCCCAATGATTCGTATGGCAATTCTCATTACAAGATGCGAATGAGTGAATAATGGGGTTTCATTGAATAATTATAATGACTTTTTTGGAGAGGCTAAAGTCAAAGGGTAATGAATTTGTTGGTACATCTGCTAATAATGTGGTGGAATGTAAAAGGTTCCCTGGTAACGATGGTGTATATCTCAAGGTTATAACAAGGTTAGTCTGACTGAAAAGTCGAAGTTGACTTGCTGGAGCTGTGACAAAACTGGCTACTTTGAATAGGAGTCGCAAAGTTATTTTTGCTAATAAATGCCAAAGAATCTGACGCGGATACGTTGTTTAAACTTTTACTTTGGTTTCAAGAGTTTTTCGGGTACATAACTGTGGGTAACATGTGGTTGGATCATCATCTCAATTGCTCATCATTCGAAGTGTCTTCAGAAATTTTCGAAGGGTTTGAACACAGATTGTAATCGTTAACATACATTTGATGTTCTAACACAGTTTTGAAGTCAAAATATAGCTTGTGAAAGATGTAAGGATCTAAGAGTGATGATTTTGGTCATATCTCAAGTTGAAATTTGAGATTTCAAAATCAGAATATGTAATTAAATTTTGAATGAGTATGGTTGTTTTGATTTCTATAAAAGAATGTATATTGTTGTGAAAGTAGAGAGTATAATGGATGATTTGCTGAATCAGATTCGAAGAATGTAACATATTAATTGTGAATTTATATATCTCTCGGGTATTACCTACCCGTTAAAAAAAATTTCACAATTAATATTTTGTACAAAAGAATTTTATTACAGTCTTTATGAAAATATATATATGTATATTTTCTTCAGATGTAACATAGATTTAATGAGTTAATGTTAAATTAAACTCATTTGATTTACGGTTGAAACTAGAATTGAATAATCTCTAAAGGCTTTAAAAAGTACATAACTTTTACGCAGTATTTCTTTAATGACATTGAAATTATGAATCAATACTTCGTTATTTGTTGATGTATGATGTTCGGTTCGTGGAATTCTTGTGAATTTCGCAAAGTACGAATGATGTTATCTGAAAAGTTTCGGGTACATCGATGATGAAAGTGTAAAATCAAATATATACTTGATTTATTATGATTGGAATTTGTTGAATTACGACAGAGATTGTAGTTAACGCTGGTTAAGTTGCGGCCGAAGGACGTACATTATTGCATATTTGTAATATGAATTAACTGAGTAGTTAAGATTCACACACAATAGCTTAGCACGGAAAGATTTATTTCAATATATATATATATATATATATATATATATATATATATATATATATATATATATATATATATATATATATATATATATATATATATATATATATATATATATATATATATATATATATATATATAATATACATATAATTTCTTCAGAGGGAATGAGTTAATTCTTCATAACTCGTTGATACAATATACACGTTATTGATTCGTAATGATGTCCATAGTGATTCTTGAACTGACGGAGTTTGTGATGTTATCTGTGTTGTTGATTCGGATGTTGACTGTACTGACGATGCTGGTAACGCTGACGGTACTGTTGATGCTGTTGGTAAAGCAAGTTTAGCTTGTTAATCACACACCATTTTTGTCAGGGTTTCTACTCTTCCTTCTATCATTTTGGTTCGCTTAACTGATTTATGGTTAGGGCTAGATTAGATAATCTCTAAGAATTTAGAGATTACATAATCGCCGCGGAATGTTTCTCCAATGAAGTTATGAATTAATACTTCGTCAGTTATTGTTGTTGGTACTCCTTGGTATCTATGGTGCGTATGACGTTGATGCTCGTGGGACAGATTGTGAAGTTGAGGTTTACGACGCGGTTGTGGTTGGAGGTGGTAATGGTACTGTTGGCGTTGATGATGGTGGTACTGGTTATGCTGCTGATGCTGCTGCTGGTGTTTGTAATCTCTGCACCATATTCTCCAAAGCCACTACCCGAGCTCGAAGCTCGTTGACTTCTTCTATTACACCGGGGTGATTGTCGGTTTGGACGAGCGGATAAATAAAATCTAAAATTTGATGTAATATATAATCGTGACGAGATACTCTGGAAATGAGCGAGAAAATGGTGTTTCGGACAGGTTCGCCGGTAAGTGCTTCAGGTTCTTCGTCAAGAGGGCAATGTGGTGGATGGAAGGGATCACCTTCTTCTTGTCTCCAATGATTGAGGAGGCTACGAACCCATCCCCAATTTATCCAGAATAGGTGATGACTGATTGGTTGATCCGTTCCGGTCACACTGCTTTCGGAGCTTGAGTGAGATTCCATTTCGAAATCCGAGTGACTTGAACTAACGATGAATTCCATTTCGTACGATTTGATGAAGGATTTTTCGATATAAAATGATTTTTCCGGCTATCGGGTGATATTCTATTTACATAGGATATCTATATATATAGATCAAAAGATTTCGTAGATTACGGAGGAATTTGCGGGATATGTCAGGCAAAGTTTAAAGTAATAGATACGATAAGATATGATTTAGCAGATACGCTAAGATATGAATTTTGTCTATACACTACTCATGCAATTAATGTAGCAAGACGTGTCTAGACTAATAATGATAAGTAGGTAATTTCATAAGGATGATAAGCAAATAATTTTCGACTAGAATGATAAGCAAAACTTTTGACATGCAGACACGGTCGAAGTCCAGACTCACTAATGCATCCTAACGACTTATAAGTTAGACCCATTAATGCAGACCTGGTTCGCTAAGACCACCGCTCTGATACCAACTGAAAGGACCCGTTCATATACATTATAAACGATTCACAATAGTTGATTACATTGCTAGGTATTTGACCTCTATATGATAAATTTTACAAACATTGCATTCGTTTTTAAAAGACAAACTTTCTTTACATCGAAAATTGACAGGCATGCATACCATTTCATATTATCCACTATCCAACTATAAATTGATTTAATAATAATCTTTGATGAACTCAATGACTCGAATGCAACGTTCTTCGAAATATGCTATGAAAGACTCCAAGTAATATCTTTAAAATGAGCAAATGCACAGCGGAAGATTTCTTTAGCACCTGAGAATAAACATGCTTTAAAGTGTCAAGCAAAAGGTTGGTGAGTTCATTAGTTTATCATAATCATTTATTTCCATCATTTTAATAGACCACAAGAATTTCATTTCCAGTTCTCATAAATATACGTCCCATGCATAGAGACAAAAATAATCATTCATATGGTGAACACATGGTAATCGACATTAACTAGATATATATAAGAATATCCCCTATCATTCCGGGATCCTCCTTCGGACATAATATAAATTTTGAAGTACTAAAGCATCCGGTACTTTGGATGGGGTTTGTTAGGCCCAATAGATCTATCATTAGGATTCGCGTCAATTAGGGTGTCTGTTCCCTAATTCTTAGATTACCAGACTTTAATAAAAAGGGGCATATTCGATTTCGATAATTCAACCATAGAATGTAGTTTCAATTACTTGTGTCTATTTCGTCAAACATTTATAAAAGCGCATGTATTCTCAGTTCCAAAAATATAAAGGGTAAAAAGGCAAATGAAACTCACGCATATAAATATTGTAAAACAGTTAATAAAGCATTTGCATGTATTCTCAGCCCAAAAACGTAAGGAGTAAAAAGGGAAATGAAACTCACCATACTGTATTTCGTAGTAAAAATACATATAACGTCATTGAACAAGTGCAAGGTTGGCCTCGGATTCACGAACCTAAATTAATTATATATATTTATGTGTTGGTCAATATTTGTCTAACAAATTAGGTCAAGTCATAGTGTACCACAATCCTAATGCTCGAGACTAATATGCAAAAGTCAACAAAAGTAAATTTGACTCAAAATAATTTCCAAAAATCTATACATGATTAATATATAGTTTAAATATCGTCGTTTTATATTTTTAAATATTTTTTAAAAGATTTATTAGAGTAAATAATATAATTTATTTATTAATAAATAAAATTTTATATTAAATTTATATAATAAAATATAATTTTATATATATTAAGTAATAAAATTTATAGGGTTCATTTAATATCATAAAGATAATATGATAGGTATTATTAAAGTAAGTTATTACACGTAGTAAAATATGTTTGTATCACATATTTATTTGATAAAATAATATCTATAATGATAGTAAGTAAAAGTTGTATTATTTTGTAATAATAATTATTATTATAAAAATATCAATATTTATAATCACTAAGATGACATTATGATAGAACGATAATTCTAATTATGATAACTTTAATATTTACGATAATTTTTAATATTATCTTTAAAATAATAATTCTATTTAAAATATTAATAATAATGATATTTTATAGTAACAATGACATTTCTATTAAAATGATAATTTTTGTTAAAATGATAGTTTTAATACTAACGATACTTTTAATAATAATAGTAATGATAAAAATAATAAGAACGATAATTTTATCTAAATCAATATCTTATAATATTTTAATTTCATCATGATACTCTTACTCATTATTTCCTAATCGTTTCGTTTAATAGCTTTTAATCGTCTTTTATATCGTGTTCATAATAATGATAATAATAGTAATCAAAATAATTAGGTGTTACAAATATTTGTTTTAATTACACTAATATTAATAATGATAGTTACTATAACATTATTAATGATAATACTAATAATTATCTTAATGATAATATAGTAATAATAATAATAACAATAACAATAACCATTTTTAAATAATGATATATATATTAATAATGATAATAATAATAATAATAATACTAATAATAATAATAATAATAATAATAATAATAATAATAATAATAATAATAATAATAATAATAATAATAATAATAATAATAATTGGATAATAATAATAATACTAATTATAACTTTAACGATAATAACGATAGTAATAATAAAAAAAAAATAACAATTTTTAATGATAAATCCCTTTTATTGATAAAGATAATAATAATCATAATAATAAGATAAAACTAGAACGACGATAAAAATGACGATAATAATAATCATTTTTAATAAAAATATTGAAAATTCAATTGATTATAACTTCTAATCCGTTCATCGAAACCATTCGATATCTAAAGGAAAAGTTCTTAATTTTTCACTAGCTTTCCAAGGACATGCATATCTTATACCTTATCTCAACCGCAAGTGTAACTAATTCAAGATTCAATCTAACCTGTCTAAGGGCAATATCAAAAGTACAAGCATGCATAATCCTAAATACTCGAGCACTAGTCAGGGATACACTATTAGAATGTAAAAGTTAAATTATGAGTACTCACGTATCAATATTGAGATTCAATATTGCAGGAAAGGTACGTAGACGCAACGAAAATGATAAACACTATATTGACCTCACGATCATACCCATGAACCATACTCAATCACCTCCATAGCTATAACCCATAATTTCCTTAATCCTATCCTACTCGAAAAACAATTTCGAAACCACTCGGACAGCACTTCGTCGTAATATTTTATGTATACTAATAATATCTTGAAATAATACGGAGTAAATATATATATGTAAATCGATTGAGAGAGTTTAGAGAAAAATATTTTCAAGTTTCTATGAAATAATGAAACCTATTGAATTATATTTATAATAGATTTTTGAATTATTAAAGTGAATTATTAAAGTATGAATTATTAAAGTGAATTATTAAAATATTGTTGTAAATTTAGTAGTAAAATATGGATGGTAATTAGTCAAATATGGATAGTAAAATTTGTACTATATATATGTGGATAATGAACACACATATACACACCATTTTTCTTACATATAAGAAATATACTCTCTCTCTCTTCCATTACTACTCTCTCATATTTAAGGATTGTATAGGCTTAGGTCAAAATTAGTTATAAGCCTACTGAATTATAACACGTTATCAGCACGAAGAGCTTAGTGTAATCAAAGGATATCTCAAACGATCACGAGTCACTAATCAATGTATGAAATTATTAAGGTTTTTCAGACTCGGACATATCAAATTTTGGACTACTAACATTTTGAACTACTAATTTTTATTAAGTTCTTAGTGCATTTGTATTGTTCTTATTATATGGTTGGCTCTGCCACCTAAATTATATATGGTCGACACTGTCGCCTAACTATCATTTATGTTTACTAACTTTTATTAACTTCACTAACATTTATATTTATGTTATTTAAGTTATATATGGCCGGTTATATCGCCTGAATTATATTTTCTGTAATCTAACTCTTATTAACTTCACTAACATTTATATTTATGTTATTTAAGTTATATATGGCCGGTTATACCGCCTGAATTATATTTTCTGTAATCTAACTCTTATTAACTTCACTAACATTTATATTTATGTTATTTAAGTTATATATGGCCGGTTATACCGCCTGAATTATATTTTCTGTAATCTAACTCTTATTAACTTCACTAACATTTATATTTATGTTAATAAGACCTCATGATTGTACGCAACATGTCATTTGACAACACGGTACTTTATGTACGCAACACGTCATTTGACAACACGGTACCATGGGTCGAGATTAATTCCGATCAATACGAATACGACGGGGTCTTTATATGTTATCTAACATTTATGATTACTTATGCAATTAATCATTATTTATTTCATGCATACTAATGTTTATTCTTAAATTTATAATTTTAAAAGTTAAAATAAAAAAATAGTTTGTATTTTTATTAAAAGTAAATCTTAAAAGTTAAAATAAGAAAAAGTAGTTTGTACTTTTATTAAAAGTAAATCTTAAAAGTTAAAATACAAAAAGTAGTTTGTATTTTTATTAAAAGTAAATCTTAAAAGTTAAAATAAGAAAAAGTAGTTTGTATTTTTATTAAAAGTATATCTTAAAAGTTAAAGTAAGAAAAAAAGGGGATGGTAAAATGGAATAGTTTTTTTTGTCAAAAATGAAGTATTGAAAATGAAGTGGTCTCCTTCTATAACTAAAAAAAATATATATACTTTTATCAAATGAATTTTTTTGTGGCCGACAATTTCAAACACGAGTCCGTGTTTAGTTTATCAAGAATATCTCTTGCTTTGGTGAAAGGTCACTATCACGATATCAGGTGTTGTGAAAGAATTAAAAAATTGGTCAAGTGGCCTTTTAAAAACTAGAAAAAAAATTTAAACAAAAAGTTTTTTTTTATATATTTATAATTTACGGGTAACGTAAAAAAAAAGGAAGTTTTTTTTTAAAAAAAAAAAACAAAAAAAGTGTTTAAATGAGTTTTACAGAAAGGGGGAAAGCAAAGTAAAAAAAAAAAAAACTTTTGTCCAAACAAAGGTAAATGAAAGTAGGACTTAATACAAGAAAAAAGTAAACATCTCCTAGACGTGATAAAATCTATCAATGATAAGTATTAGACTTGATGAGCTAAATGTGACAAAAATGTTTCAACATGTCTTATGTTAATTTTCTAAAATAAGTTATCATTATTACGAGTTTAACACATATACATATGTTAATTAAAAACAACCTTTTTTGTTCTTATGTAGTGTTGGGTTGCAATTTTGGTTGTATGCCATAATTCCATCCAGTAGAGTGACAATAGAAAACTTTTGATGATAATCAATAAAAAACTTTTTTCCAAACTTGTCAAATGTTTTGTTAAAAACGTGACCGTTGAAAAAAGGAGGTTGAATAATAAAACTTAAAAAACAAATTATTTTTTTTAAGAGTGTGCATCAAAATGGCCCGTTTAATAATAGGGAGTAAAAATATAGTCAAATTGTTTCAACGAACAAGCGTTCAATTGGATGTCTCTTAAAAAAAATCCGCGGGTACGGGTGATGGATCCAATGGATCCGCATCCACGACCCGCGGGTGCTATCCCTAATTGTGACAAGTACAAATCAACTAAAAGTCTAAAAAAATAAATGCTCTTATAGGGACCAAATGTTCACAATAATTGCCTAAGCTAGATATGAAACAAATAGTTCATAAAAAAAAAAAAAAGGTCGTTGTGCGTTTTCGGGATGATAGCCGAAATACACTTACAAAAGTAGGTCAGCCGTCAATTCTTTATGGCCATATCAACGTAGATCAATAAAATCATTTATGGTTTTGATAAAAGATTAATTAAAAATTAATTTTTTTTTGGTCTTGGATTCTCGGTAACAAAAGCAAAGGTTGTTTTTGGTTGCCACAACAAACAAGACAGAGGTTGTTGACTTTTGTTGTTAAACATGGCACAAGTGAACAATAACAATAGATTATTGTTTTTGAAAAGAATAATGATGCGTTAATTTTATTGTATAAAATAAAATTAAAGAAAATGGTTTTCATTGATGACTATGAACAAACGCAAACAAAGTGTTTGTGGTATTTGGTGATTAAAAAAAAAGTGCATCTAAAGCTTCTACTGAAAATAATATGCATCTAAAGCTTCTACTGAAAATTAATGTGCAAGGTACAACGTATAACTATATGGTCAAATTCATTTGAGCCTTCGGAGTCACAAGTATATGATGTATATATATATTACTCAATTAACAAAATAGTAAATCTAAATTAATTCATATGAATAGTGAAACGAAATTAATTAATTTACTATTCACATAAAAAAGCGCATATGATAAAAAGCGCATCGCATATGATAAGCGCATATGATAAAAAACGAATATGATGAAAAGCACAACGCATATGATGAAAATCGCATATGATTAAAAGCGCATATGGTGAAAAACACAGCGCATATGATTAAAAGCGTATATGGTGAAAAGGATATATGATAAAAAAAAAAAAAAAACACATATGGTGATTAATGGAAAGCACATATGGTGATTAATGAAAAGTATATTGTGAAAAAGAATCAAAAATGTTTCTTGAAAGAATTCAAGGTAAGATATATGAACCAATTCATCCATCATGTGAACCATTTTGATATTTCATGGTTCTAATAGACGCATCTAGCGGATGGTCTCATATTTGTATGTTATCAAGCCGTAATATGGCATTTGCAAAGTTTCTTGCACAAATTATTAAATTGAGAACACATTATTCTGATTACACCATTAAAAGGATGAGACTTGATAATGCTGGTGAATTAACATCTCAAGCATTTAATGATCATTATATATCTACAGGGATTGTTGTTGAACATCCAGTTGCTCATGTGCATATACAAAATTGGTTTAGCTGAATCAATAGATAAACGCTTACAGCTAATAACTAGACAATTGATAATGAGTACAAATCTCTCAATATTTATATGTGAACATGTAAATTTACATGCTGCGACATTAATTCGCATTATACCATGTGGAAGTCGTAAATATTTTCACTTAATACTTGATTTTGGCCAAGAGCCAAATATTTTCTACCTTAAAACATTGGTTGTGCAGTGTATGTTCCAATTGTATCACCACAACACAATAAAATGGTTCTTCAAAGAAAGATGATAATATATTTTGGATATAAAACATCTTCAATCATAAGATATATTGAACCCATGATGGGTGATGTTTTTACAGCACGTTTTGCTGATTGTCATTTTAATAAAACATTGTTCCCTAGATTAGGGGGAGAAATAAAAATAAAAAATAAAATGATGCTTCATGATGCGAACATCAATTAAGGTATATTGAACTCGCACAAAAGAATGTGAAACGAAAGTTCAAAAATAATGCATATGCAAGAACTTGCAAATTAATTACTTTATGCATTTACAGATATAAAAAAAGTGACTAAATCATATATACCAGCGATAAATGCTCCAGCTCGAACTGAAATTCCAAAAGCTGGCAATAATGTCACTGTTGAGTCTTTGCCACGCATCAAACGTGGAAGATCAATTGGTTCCGAAGATAAAAATCCTCGAAAAAGAAAATCAGCTGATAATGAGGTAAGAGAAAGTGTTCAAGAAGAACCACAAATCAATATTCCTTCTGCAGAGGATATTGATAAATGTAAATACTAAAATTGCGATAAATTATGCAATATTATGGAACCGAAATGAAACTAAAATCTCTATGAGATATTTTCATATAATGTTACAATGACATCATGAATAAAGATGATGATCTGGAACTAAAATCTGTCATTGAATATACAAAATGGACATGATTGAGCTCAATGGAAAGGAGCAATAAGAGCTGAATTAGAATCGCTCGATAAAAGAAAAGTTTTCGCATCAATCGTTATCACTTTTAAAGATGTGAAACGTATGGGATACAAATGAATTTTTATCCGAAAAGAAATGTGCAAATGAAGTTACAAGGCAAAACTAGACTTGTAACTCAATATTTCCCACAAAGACCAGAAATGAATTAGGATGAAAAATTATCCTCCTGTAATGGATACAATTACTTATTAGATACTTAATCAACCTGGTAGTTATTTAAATGCATCTCATGAATGTTGTTACTACTTATCTGTATGGATCACTTAATAGTGATATATATGAATATACCTAAAGGGTTAAGGTATCATAAGCATCTAATGTAAAACCCAAGGGAATATATTCCATTAAATCACAAAGATTTCTAAGTGGGTTTATACAAATGGGACGTATGTGGTATAACCGATTAAATGACTACTTGATAAAAAAAAAGGGTATAAATATAAACTTATTTTGCACGTATGTTTTATAAAAACAATGTTCGGATATGAGATCGTAGTTGTTTATGTCAATGTTCTTAACATCATATGAACAAATAAAGAGATCTATGAAATCATTCAACTTCTAAAGAATTATTTTGAAATGAAAGATCTTGAAAAAACCAAGTATTACCTTGGATTGCAAATTGAGCATATGCCTAATGGTTTACTTGTACATCAAACAAATTATACCGAAAAGATTTTAAAACATTTTTTTTAAAGACAAACTCATTGTTGTTAGATCACTCAATATTGACACTGATCTATTTCATCCCTGCGAAGATCATGAAAATTTTAACAGATCGGAAGTTCTATATTTTAGTGCAATTGAGGTTCTTATGTATCTTATAGATTATACAAGATCTGACATTTCTTTTGCAGTTAATTTGTTGACAAGGTTCAGCTCAGCCCCTACCAAAAGACATTGGAATGGGATCAAACAAATAGTTTGATACCTTCGGGGAACTACTGATTTATAATTATTTTATTCTAACAACTCGAAACAAGATTTGTTTGGTTATACAGATGCAGATTATTTATCCGATCTACATAAAGCTAAATCTCAAACTGGATATGTATTCCTAAATGGAGGCACCGCAATATCATGACGTTCTCAAAACAAACACTTGTTGCAACATCATCAAATCATGCCGAAGTGATTGCATTACATGAAGCTACTCGGGAATGATTTTAGTTAAGATCAATGATACAAATCATTATTGATTCTTGTGGACTAGAACGCTATAAAAGCGTAACAACTATCTATAAAGATAATACAGCTTACATAATACAAATGAAAGAAGAGTATCAAAAATGACATAACAAAACATAAATGCTGACGAGGTGCTAAAGCTATAAACGGTCTTAACGGTCATAAGTTTGATGGAAAAGAATGGTATATTAGTAAGGCTCAGAAAAAGACTGAAAGGGAATAGGAATTGAAACAACAGTTTGAACAAACCATGAAGGAGACTGTAGACAAATCACGTGGACCAAACTTGTACATAAAAGATTTAGATGATACAGTTTCAGATGAAAACCTCAGATTCTTCTCATATACTCAAGATCTCGTAAAAGACAACCAGATTAAAATGAGATACGTTCAATCAACAACTCTGTTGATCTTTATACCAAAGCACTGTCAATCGCTGTTTTTCAAAACATACATTCACAATATTGGCATGAGGCAAGTTCAAAAGATGTGACGACTCAGCGTTGTCTACTTGAGGGGGAGTCAACTCTATGCTGCACTCTTTTTCCCTTATCTAAAGTTTTATCCCACTGGGTTTTCTTTAGCAAGGTTTTTAACGAGGCAGTATTAATTGCTCTTTAAAAAAAAATTACCATCCAAGGGGGAGTGTTGTAAATTTAGTAGTAAAATATGGATGGTAATTAGTCAAATATGGATAGTAAAATTTGTACTATATATGTGGATAATGAACACACATATACACACCATTTTTCTTACATATAAGAAATATACTCTCTCTCTCTTCCATTACTACTCTCTCATATTTAAGGATTGTATAGGCTTAGGTCAAAATTAGTTATAAGCTTACTGAATTATAACAAATATGAATTATTAAAGTGAATTATTAAAGTATGAATTATTAAAGTGAATTATTAAAGTATGAATTATTAAAGTGAATTATTAAAGTTAAAGTAAAGTAAAAATAAAGTAAAGGTAAAGTTTAAGTATAGTAAAAGTATAAAACTATGTACGTATAATACGCGTATAAATATATATAATATTAATTTAAATCGTTATATATATTTAATAAAATAAAATATAAATATCGTTATCTTTATCATACTAGTTAAGTAATGAGTTGTCAAAAGTGGTTCTAGATATTTATAAAAGTTATATACGTTTTAATAATAAAGTTCTTTTTAAACTGAAAACGTTTTTGTACGTTTGAAACTAAATAGATCAATCGAGTCTTTATGAGATTCAATCTTCCACTATCCTTTGTCTAGTTCTCAATGATTGACAATTTATTCTTATTTATAAATCACTTTACCATTTTCTGAATATTGTTAAAATGAAAAGATTTCTCAAATCAACGTAGGCCTTTCAACAGAGACTTGTAATCATAATTCAATATATCTGATAATTCAATCATTTGATCTTATCTTCTAATTCCATTGATAAACATTTTGAAATAGATACAATCATATAAAGTATTTAATCTAATATTTTGTTTACGTTTCAAGTTATAATATATATACACATATACATATTTAATCATATTCGTTTAATGGTTGGTGAATCGTTGGAACTTGGTCGAGGTTGAATGAATGTATGAACATAGTTTAAAATTCTTGAAATTTAACTTAACAAATATTGCTTATCGTGTCGGAAACATATAAAGATTAAAGTTTAAATTTGGTTGGAAATTTCCGGGTTGTCACATATTTCGTTGTACACTAACGAATGCTTTGAACGGATATTTCGTTGTCCGAATTGCCTAGGGGTTAGTGATATATTTCGTTGTACACTAACGGTTGTTATGAACACCGGTGGGAAATTCGAAGTACCATTCCTTGTATTATTGGTTAACCATGGTTACGCGTTGTATTGTAGCATATTATATTATTCGGGTTATATATATGTTGTTGTTGTGCTAGCGTGTGGTCTTGAAGAATTTAGCGTTATACTTGCGATGGTATGCTTATAACTTGCTAGCGTGTATGAGGTATTTGTGTAAGTGTTTGCAAGTAGGTGTATTATATATGTATATGTATAATTATTGCATTCACTAAGCCTAGGCTTACCCCTCTCGTTGTTTACCTTTTTATAGGTATTGTGGTTTGAAGCTAGCTAGTTTGTTAAGCTAGATGCATAGGAGCGCTTGGGCTCGATGGGGTAGCTTTTGGATATTGAACGCGGATTGGGGATTGGTAGTCCCCGGGATTATGCTCTTGGTATCGGGTTGGGTTGTAGAGTCCTAATCCGTCTAAAAAGATAAATGGGTCAAAATCGCTATTTTATTTGTAAAACGGGTCATTGCGGGCCCGGTGTTGTAAAACTTATTTTTATTGTGGAAATCTCTTAGTTTTACTTAATATGATGTGTTGTGAAAGTCGTTTCGTTTAAAGTGTCAGGAAGCGGGTTTTTCGCTCGTGTGTTATTAAAAACTGATCAGTCCCCGTTAGTTCATTTGGACGCCATCCTAAAGTGTTGGACGCCGTCCAAGGCTTCAGTACTGGACACCGTCCAGGAATCTGGACGCCGTCCAGGAATCTGGACGCCGTCCAGATGTACAGGTTCAAAAATTTTTTAAGGCGTGTTTTTGGTAAAACGAAGTTGGGTCATTACATTATCGGTCGGAACGAGCGGATGAATAAGGTTTAGAATTATGGATAGAATATAATCGTGTTGAGATACCCTAGAAATGAGACTAAAAATGGTGTTTCGAATAGGTTCGCCGGTAAGTGCTTCAGGTTCTTCGCCAAGAGGACAATATGGTGGATGAAAGGGATCGCCTACTTCTAGTCTCTAATGACTAAGTAGGCTACGAACCCAGGCCCAATTCATCCAGAATAGATGATGGCTGATCGGTTGGTCCATTCCGGTCACAATGCTTTCGGAGCTCGAGTGGGACTCCATATCGGAATCTGAGGGACTTGAACTAGTGGCGAGTTCCATTTCGTACGATCAGATGGAGGATTTTCGATATGAATTAGATTATAGGATGTAGATTAGTATCCTGCAATACATAATTTACATATGCATATATAATACTAAAATCACATAAGTTACGGAGGAATCTACGGAAGCTGTCAGGCAAAGTCTATAGTAACAGATACGCTAAGATATGAATTTTGTCTATACACTATTCATGCAATCAATGCAGTAAGATGTGTCTAGACTAAGAATGATAAGTAAGTGATTCCCTAAGAATGATAAGCAGGTAATTTTCGACAAAAATGATAAGCAAAACTTTTGACATGCAGACACGGTCGAAGTCCAGACTCACTAATGCATCTAAACAACTATCAGTTAGACACACTAATGCAAGACCTGGTTCGCTAAGACCACCGCTCTGATACCACATGATACGACCCGTCCTAATCCATAAGGACGAATACAATAACATATGATTACATCGCGAGGTACTTGACCTCTATATGATACATTTTACAAACATTGCATTCGTTTTTAAAAGACAAACTTTCTTTACATCGAAAGTTGACGGCATGCATACCATTTCATAATATATCCAACAATAATTGACTTAATAATAATCTTGATGAACTCAACGACTCGAATGCAACGTCTTTTGAAATATGTCATGAATGACTCTAAGTAATATCTCTAAATGAGCAAATGCACAGCGGAAGGTTTCTTTCATACCTGAGAATAAACATGCTTTCAAGTGTCAACCAAAAGGTTGGTGAGTTCATTCGTTTATCATAAACAATCATTTTCATCATTTTAATAGACCACAAGATTTTTCATTTATTCAATAATCATACACTCGCAAGTGTTTAAAATTCATTCATATGGATTGAACACCTGGTAACCGACATTAACAAAATGCATCTAGAATATCCCCAAAAATATAAAATCGAAGTACTAAAGCAGTTCAAATTCTTTGACTGGGGCTTGTCAATGGCCCATAGATCTATCTTTAGGATTCGCGTCAATTGGTGGCAATTATAATAAACACCAATTCTTAGGTTACCAAGTTCAACAAGGGCGATATCCGTATAACAATTCAATCATAGAATGTAGTTTCGATTACTTGTGTCTATTTCGTAAAGCATTTATAAAAGCGCATGTATTCTCAGTCCCAAAAATATATATTGCAAAAGCATTTAAAAAGGGAGAAAATGAAACTCACAATAATGTATTTTGTAGTAAAAATACATATGACGATACGGAACAACTGAACAATGTAAGGTTGGCCTTGGATTCACGAACCTATATCAGGTATATATATTAATACATATAATTGTAATCGAACAATTTATATATTATTATTAATGGTTATTTAGTAAATTATATGTTTCATTTAATAATTTAAATTAACTATATTTATCTTATATACTTTAAATAAATAATTAGTATTTATAAAAATATAAATATAGTTATGTTATATATATTAAATAAGTTTTTATATAACTAATATTTATTTGGTAAAATAATAATAAAAAGTTGTATCTTTATATAATAATAATAATAATAATAATAATAATAATAATAATAATATTAATATTAATAAAATTAATGATACTTATGATAATAAAAATAATAATAATAAAATAATAATAATAATTATACTTTTAATAATAATAATAATGATAATGATAAGTTTAACAAAAAAAAATGAAATTTTATGTAAAATGATAATTTTACTAATAATGATAACTTTAATAAAAAAACGATAGTTTCTAATAAAAATGATAATTTTTTTTATGATGTTACTAATAATAATTTAAATGATAGTTTTATTTAATCATGACTTAATTGTATTTATATTCATCTTTACTCATAACGTACTTATAACTATACTCCTCGATAGTAATTACCTTAACTATATTCATGATCACAACCCTAATCGTTTTTATCATAACATTTGTAATCTTAATTATATTAGTTTTAATGTTATTAACAATATAATAACCATGATATCAAGATTAATAATATTAATAATATTAATAATAATAATAATAATAATAATAATAATAATAATAATAATAATAATAATAATAATAATAATAATAATAATAATAATCATAATAATCATAATCATAATCATAATCATAATAAAGGGTAATAAGTAAACTACCTCAAGGAAGTAGTCCTAAAAAAATGCCCAAGTCCGGGCTCGAACCCGTAACATCCCGCTAACCCGTAAACTCCTTAAACCATTATTCTGTACCAGTTTTTCTATTATTATTAAGATTTTTATATTTTAAATTAATTTTCTGTTTTGACTCATCATCAATCATGGTAACATATTTTTATTATCATAATTTCATATCATCATTATCGATCCTGCCATCATACCCGTAACATCATACATAGCCATATTCGAATCATCATCATCATTAACAATCATATCACGTTCATCATCATAATCCTATATTATCGTTATCTACTCGTCACCATCATCGTCTATAAACATCACGTAACAACATCACCTTTCTCATCATCAAATATGTATTATCATCATCATTCATCCATCTCTCGGCTCAATCAGAATCACAAAAACATAGATCATGGCCTGATAACAAAATAATAGGAGCACGGTCCAACACATAAAGGATCCGATCCTTCTTTGGTTAAATAACTAGTCGAGCGGTGTTTTAAAAAAAATGGATGGTGTACTGGAAGACCACGTTTTTCTTGCATACCCTAACTGCTCCCCATTTCTGACGACAGGTTAGCTTTATAGCTATTACTTTTAAAGTCTAACATAAACTCATAATCATCCTTTTCCTAATCGTTTTCATCATACATCATCAAGTTCATCGTGATACAATATTTGGGAATATGGTTCAAGAAGATATCAACGTATACTGTTGTAATGGTGACGAATTAGTGAGGGTTTCGGTTTTCTTGTTTTTAACTCGAATAGAAACAGGTAGCAATAGAAGTAATACCTAGTCCATTAGGGTTGTTGGGTGTTTGGGTTCTAATTGAGCCAGAAGTAATATATATATATATATATATATATATATATATATATATATATATATATATATATATATATATATATATATATATATATATATATATATATATATGAGCAAGAATATGGAATGATTTGTGCCTGTAATTATCAACTGTACTCATCAAGAACTACGATTACCTGAATGCGATTCAACTGGTAACTGCTCAGTGTAATTCTTCGAATATCAAACAATATGCTGAGATACCAATTTTATGACCTTCATCATCAGCCAATATCATCATCATTAATTGATCACAGCTTCATCATCTTGTCATCGTTTTAGAAGCAAAAACAGGTTTATATAATTGCAAGGGCAGTTTGGGTGGTTTTAATGTCAAAACAGAAAAAAGTGCAATTGTAGTGTCATGAATGAAGTGAGGGTGTTTGGTGACGGGTTACATCACAGAAGAGAGATGTAGATGAGAGAGAGAAAAGGAAGGTTCATGGTGGATGTTGGGTTAGTGATGGTGGTTTTGAGTTGTTGTTTTACTCGTCAAAATAGAAAGAAAATATAGTAGCAGTGGATTGAGCAGGATTGATGGCGGTTTTATGGTGGTTAATGATAGTATTCAAACATGGTGATGGTGGTGGTTTATGGCGATTGTATGGTGGTGATAGTTGTATGATAGTACATGGTGGTGGTTAACCGGGGTGGTTATGGAGGACGGTTGTGTGGTGGCTCAACACTGATCAAGGTTAATGGTGGTTAGTAGTAGTCATGTTGGTAGAAGATGTGTTGGGTGATGATGGCAGGGTTTTGCTCTTAATTCGGATAGAGAAATATAGAAGGAGAAGAAGAGTTATCATTTATGCTATGTGTATGTATTAGTTAAACCAAAAACAGTATAATAGATAGTGGGGTTGTTGATTAAAGTTGAAAGAAGTATATAATTAGACAAAAGGTGATGGTTGATGCTTGTAGGTTTAGCATATATATAGATATATAAATGAATACGTAGATATCATCTAATAAGAAAAATATAAGAGATAAAGTGAAAGGGATTAGTGGTGATGGTTAACAGAATAGAAAACAACAAGTGTAGATGGCGGGATGATTGGTGATTTAATAGGATGATTGATGATTAGGATGACTAGGGTAATTTGTAAATATATATACATGTCGTTATGCATATATGAGTGGGATGATTTACATACACACTTATATATAGATATAAAGATGGATTCTCAGTTTACAAAAGTGATATATAATATAAGATTAGATAGATAGTGATTTAACACATAAATGTGATATGTGTGATTAGGGATCTTGTTTGTATATATGTAATAGAAAGAGATGTGGATAGATGGTAATGGGAAACATCCAACAATCAAACATAGTGAGCAACAGTAATCAATCAACCAATATCTATAATTAGTCACGGACGAACAATGCTTGAATCTGGGAAAGTGGAAAAGGACATGAAACTGAATTTGGAATCTGTCTGTTTGATTATATGTACATAATTAATATTAAAAATTAATAAATATAAATATATTAATAATAATAATACTTTTAATATTGTTAGTAATAATACAAATAACAAGGATAATGATAATAATTTTAATTAATAATAATAATACTAATAATAATACTTATTTTAATATATTTATTTATATATAGATATGTTTTAAATATTAATTATCATAATATCATATTTTTATTTTTTTTATTTCACATACTTACTTTTAATAACTAAATCATATAATCTCTTCCAAATTATTATTATATATATATATATATATATATATATATATATATATATATATATATATATATATATATATATATATATATATTATATTTAAACTTATAAAGCATCTATTTACAAATAGTTGTTCGTGAATCGTCGAAACTGGTCGAAGGTCAAATGCATCAATGTAAATAGTTCCAAAATTTTTAAGATTCAATATTACAGACTTTGCTTATCGTGTTGGGAATCATATAAAAATTAAGTTTAAATTTGGTCGGAAATTTCCGGGTCATCACACATGATATCGTTAATTACTACTTTGAAACGCAAATTTAGTTATTGTGAGTAGGCCTGTTGAGAGAGACGTCTCTAACCAGTTGACCGTTGGTCTTTGGTTACATAATAATGATTTCAACAACACTGACAGTTCAAGGTGTCATAGGGTAACTTTGTTTATTTCGATATCATAACTTCAGCACTACTTTTGAACGATGTTGCTACATCAAACTTGATAACTAAATCTTGTGGTCTAAAAACTATTATAAACCTATGTTGTTCACTCAACCATTTTTGTAATACCCTATCCCACATTGATTTGCATAAGTAAGTTTGAGTCCCTTATAAGGAAACTCTTGTCCTTACCACACACAACGCATTTTGGGGCTATAAGCACAGCAGATCCCGTCAGAACTCTGCTGAAAGGACCCGTTCATATACATTATAAACGATTCACAATAGTTAATTACATCGCGAGGTATTTGACCTCTATATGGTACATTTTACAAACATTGCATTCGTTTTTAAAAGAAAAACTTTCTTTACAACGAAAGTTGATGGCATGCACACCATTTCATAATACATCCAACTATAATTGACATAATAATAATCTTGATGAACTCAATGACTCGAATTCAACGTCTTTCAAAATATGCCATGAATGACTCCAAGTAATATCCTTAAAATGAGCTAATGCACAGCGGAAGATTTCCTTAATACCTGAGAATAAACATGCTTTAAAGTGTCAACCAAAAGGTTGGTGAGTTCATAGGTTTATCATAACAATCATTTCAATATATTAATAGACCACAAGATTTTCGTTTATAAATATATGTACACTCGTAAGTGTATAAATGTATTCTATAAGTTGTAGGCACCCGGTAACAAGCCTTAACGTTCATGTTTTACCCTCTGAAGTACATCAGATCAGGTGTGTTTAAAATAACCTCGAAGTACTAAAGCATCCCATAGTCAGGATGGGGTTTGTCAGGCCCAATACATCTATCTTTAGGATTCGCGCCTACCGTACATAGACAAGTAGTTTAATGTTACCAAGCTAAGGGTATATTTCTGGTTTAAACCCACGTAGAATTAGTTTTAGTACTTGTGCCTATTTCGTAAAACATTTATAAAAATAGCGCATGTATTCTCAGTCCCAAAAATATATATATAAGGGAGCAAATGAAACTCACCATACTGTATTTCGTAGTAAAAATACATATAACATCATTTAACAAGTGCAAGGTTGGCCTTGGATTCACGAACCTATATTAATTATATATATTTATATGTTGATCAATATTTGTCTAACAATTTTTGGTCAAGTCATAGTGTACCACAATCCTAATGCTCGAGACTAATATGCAAAAGTCAACAAAAGTCAACTTGACCCAAAATGACTTCTAAAATTTATACGTGTTTATTATATAACTTAACTATAGTCGTTTTATATATTTAAATATATTTATTAGATTTTATAATAATAAAAGTCATTTATTAATAAAAATTTATATTAACGTTTATATATGATAAAATATACTTTTATATATCTTAAGTAGTAAAATTTATAAAGTTCACTTAATATCGTAAAACTATAGTGGTAAGTATTATTAATGTAATTATATTACGCGTGGTGAAAAATATCTTTGTATCCCCTATTTATTTGATAAAATAATATTGATCATAATAATAATGAGTAAAAGTTGTATTATTTTGTAATAATAATAATTATTATTCTATAAAAAAATAAAAATATTTATATTTACTAAAAATGGTATTATGATAAAATGATAATACTAACATAATAGTAATAATGATATTTTATAATAACAATGATATTTCTATTAAAATAATAACGACGATAGTAATAATAATCATTTTAACAATAATACTAAAATTCAGTTAACTATAACTTCTAATTCGTTCATCGAAACCATTCGATATCTAAATGAAAAGTTCTTAATTTTTTGCTAGCTTTTCAATGACATGCATATCATATACCCTATCTCAGTAGCATATGTATCTAATTCAGAATTCAACAAACCTATCTAAGGACAATATTGAATGTACAAGCATGCATAATCCTATATACTCGAGCACTAGTCAGGGATACACTATTGATATATAAAAGTTAAGTTATGAGTGCTCACGTATCAATATTGAGATTCAATATTGCAGGAAAGTACGTAGACGCAACGGAGATGATAAACACTAGATTGACCTCACGAGCATACCCATGAACCATACCCATCACCTCCATAGCTATAACCCATAATTTCCTTAACTTCGACTCATTCAAAAAACTATTTTGAAATCACTCGGACATCACTCCGTCGTAATATTTTATGTATACTAATAATATCTTGAAATAATACAGAGCAAATATATATATATATATATATATATATATATATATATATATATATATATATATATATATATGTGTGTGTGTGTGTGTGTGTGTGTGTGTGTGTGTGTGTGTGTGTAAATCGATTGAGAGAGTTTAGAGAAATATATTTTTAAGTTTCTATGAAATAATGAAACCTATTGAATTCTATTTATAATAGATTTTTGAATTATTAAAATGAATTATTAAAGTATGAATTATTAAAGTGAATTATTAAAGTATGAATTATTAAAGTGAATTATTAAAGTATAAATTATTAAAGTGAATTATTAAAGTATGAATTATTAAAGTATGAATTATTAAAGTGAATTATTAAAGTATGAATTATTAAAGTGAATTATTAAAGTTAAAGTAAAGTAAAAGTAAAGTAAAAGTAAAGTTAAAGTATAGTAAAAGTATAAAAACTATGTATGTATAATACGCGTATAAATATATATAATATTAATTTGAATCGTTATATATATTTAATGAAATAAAATATAAATATCGTTATATTTATTATACTGGTTAAGTAATGAGTTGTCAAAAGTGATTCCAGATATTTATAAAGGTTATATACGTTTTAATAATAAAGTTCTTTTTAAACTGAAAATGTTTTTGTACGTTTGAAAATAGATTAATAGAATATTATGGAAACCAATTCTCCATTAGCTTTTGTCTAACTTTCGTAAATGACACTTTTTATTTTTATTTATAAATAGCTTTACAAATTATTCTGAATATCGTTAAGAGGAATAGATTTTCTCAAATCATAGTGGACCTCTCAACAGAGACTTGTAATCATAATTCAATGTTTCTGATAATTCAATCATTTAATATATTTTTTTTTAATTTCGTCGATAATCATATTGAAACAAATACGTTCATATAAAGCATTATAAGTTTAAATACTTTGTTAACATTTTCAATTTATAACATATACACATATATATACATATTCATATATGTTCATTTAATGGTTCGTGAATCATTGGAATTTGATCGAGGTTTAAATGAATGTATAAACATATTGGAGACATCAGAGGAAGACTATCATCTCTATCCGGGTACGATCATAGCATAGCTTCATTCATTCGTTAAACCTTGAGATTTAACTTAACAAACATTGCTTATCGTGTCAGAATAATATAAAGATAAAGTTTAAATTTAGTCAGAAATTTCCGGGTCGTCACAGTACCTACCCGTTAAAGAAATTTCGTCCCTGAAATTTGATAGAGGTCGTTATGGCTAACAATGAGAATGTTATTATGACGTAACGATTATGAAGTTTTATCATGTCTAAGAAGTATGGATAAAATAATTTGATTACTCGAAGCGTATGAGGAAAGTTATCGTAAATGAAGGAAATAAGATTATAGTGATTCTTCATATCTTTTGACGTCATCACAATTGATCTCCGAATTTAAAGAAAATCTTTGTAGTCTATGTTGGATTTGATGCTTCAGTGATTAAGGAGATTATGATTCTCTTCGAATTAATACGATAATCCATCTTGATTTCTCTGTCGGGTATTTCATTATAAATCCACCTCATTTGTTTCCTTACAACTCACACCTTCTATTCTTTCTCCCTCAACTCATATTTTAAAGTATTTGTCAATATGCTTCATCCAGTACTGATTCTCGATATACTCCTCACTTTCATATCTGTCATTCTTCTTTTTCATCTGCCTCCGGAAGAATCTATTTACTTCTACTATACTCTCTGTTTTATAGTGTTTTTAGTTCTTCCGTGTCTTTATATTACTATATGCACCGATATATACGGTTTATTGGGTGGTTGTTGAGTTTTATATCTTCCCTTATCCCTTATATTTCAAAGCTCCTGCTTTTATCTTCTATAATCATTGACATCCATAGTTAATGCTCCCTTCTATTTGCTGCGATTTATACTCCAATTTCTATTTTGGAGCTTTGTCCTTTCGTTTCTTCTTCTTGCGATTAAGCAACGTTTGCAATGGTCCAATATTCGCAGATATGAATTTCAGAATGAAAATAGTTAATGTTCTAAGACGGAAATGGTAATGGCGCGATCTTGATTTGTTAATTTACCAGAATACCCTGAAAAGACCGAATCATCAAGAAAATATATTCTTGATATTTTTAGAGATTAAATAGAATACAAGAGTCGTGTAACATGGAACATGATGACGGCATGGTCTGTGAATCGTCATGTCCCATTAGAAACTCAGCATGACTTACTGTAATATAATCACGTTGATCAAGTGTCATTATATTATACTAACTCATGCTTCAGTTCCCAACACTACTTCAAAACATTCATAATTTAAACTCGAAAGTTTATAGAATATAGAAACTAATAGTTTCTTATATGATGTAACACTGATAGCGCAAAGAGATAAATGACTTCAGATAAGATTAGTTGTGAAAATATCTTCAGAAATATCGCGGATATTTATAATGAAAGATATGATAATTTCTTAGAATTTCTAATATTGATGGATGATGATGAAGATTTGTCTGTAAAGGTTTAGAATAAAGAGTAAGGTATTCGTTAATGTCTTTAGCAGGCACTAAACCATTTGGATTCTTTGAAGGCAGATTTAGTCTTTGTGATTTGTCCACAGCCTCCTTCATAGTCTGTTCAATCCGTTTTCCAGTTCCAAACCTTCTCTTTTTCTCAGCTTTACCACCTTACTATTCTTTGTCATCAAACTTTTTACTGTTAAGGTCGTTTACAGTTTTTGCTGTTTCATTAGCATTTTTCAAAATTTCGAGAACTGGTTCGCAGTTTAGGGTGTTTTTCAGAAATTTCTCATTCAAAGAATGTAAGTCTTGGAGGTAGACGTTGTGTGTATATGTAATTGTTGATGTAGATATGCTGTGAGGTTTCAAAATACTGATTGCTGATTCTCAATAATTGGTATGGCAATTCTTGTTATAAGGTACGAATGAGTATATGATAGGGTTTCGATAATTATAATGATTTTTTTTTTTTGAAAGTCAAAGATCAGTGAAGTTGTTGGTAAGTTTATTGCTAATGTGGTGAATATAAATGATTCCCCGGTAACGTTGGCCAAAGTTCAACGTATCTATCGAGGTTTTAATAAGACTAGTCCCACTGAAAAGTCGAAGTTCACTTGCTGGAGCTGTGACAAAACAGTCTACTTTGAAAAGGAATTGAAAAGTCATTTTAGCTAATAAATGCCAAAGGGTCTGATACGGATACGCGTCGAACTATGAATTGGGTTTTGAGAGTTTTTCAGGTGTATAACTGTGGGTAACATGTGGTTGGATCATCATCTCGATTGTTCCTTAGTTGAAGTGTCTTCAGGAATTTCGAAGGGTTTGAGCACATATTGTAATCGTTAATACATATGATGTTCTAACACAGTTTTGAAGTCAAAGTATAGCTTTGAAAGATATAGGAATCTAAGAGTGATGATACTGGTTATATTTCGAATTGAATTATGCGATTTCAAAATCAGAATATGTAATTGAATTTGAATGAGTATGATTGTTTTAATTTGTATGAAAGAATGGATATTGTTGTGAAAGTAGGGAGTATAGTTGATGATTGCTGAATCAGTTTCGAAAAATGTAATATATTAATTGTGAATTTATATATCTCTCGGGTATTACCTACCCGTTAAAAAAAATTTCACAATTAATATTTTGTACAAAAGAAGTTTATTACAGTCTTTATGAAAATATATGTGTATATTTTCTTTAGATGTAATATAGATTTAATGAGTTAATATTAAATTAAACTCATTTATTTTATGGTTGGAATTAGAATTGAGTAATCCCTAAAACTTTATAAATTGCATAAGTATTTCTTCAATAATATTAAAATTATGAATCATTACTTTGTTATTTGTTGGTTTTCATGAAATTCTTGTGAACTTCGCAAGGTACGAATGATGTTATTTGAAAAGTTTCGAGTACATCGATGATGAAAGTGTAAAATCAAACATATATTCGAATAATACACTTGATTTATTATGAATTGAATTTTTATTGAATTGAGACAGAGATTGTAATTAACGATGGTTAAGTTGCAGACGAAGGACGTACATCATTGCATATTTGTAATATGAATTAACTGAGTAGTTAAGATTCACACATAATAGCTTAGTACGGGAAGATTTATTATGGTTTAAAAATTTATACATATAAAATATACATATAAATCTTTCGATTGGAAATGAGTTAATACTTCATAACTCATTGATACAATATATTTGTTGTTGATTCGTAATGATGTCCACAATGATTCTTGAACTGACAGAGTTTGTGATGTTACAGGTGCTGTTGATTCTGACGATACTGACGGCACTGACTGTGTTGATGATGCTACGGTCCTGTTGATGCTGTTGGTAAAACAATTCTAGCTTGTAAATCGTACACCATATTCGATCAAAGTTTCTACTCTACCATCTCCGTTCACTCATCCGATTTACGGTCACAATTAAATAATCACTAAGATTTTGGAGATTACATAACTGCCGCAGAGATATCTCTTCAATGAAGTTTATGAATTAATACTTCATCGTTTGTTGTTGTTGATATTCCTGGATATTTACAGGGCGTATGACGTTGATGTTTGAGATACAGGTTGTGTTGTTGCGGTGTGGGATGTGGATGTTGTTGTTGGTGGTGGTGATGGTCGGTTCGGACGAGCGGATAAATAAAATCTAGAATTTGGTGTAGTATGTAATCGTGACGAGATACTCTATAAATAAGAGAGAAAATTGTGTTTCGGATAGGTTTACCGGTAAGTGCTTCAGGTTCTTCGCCAAGAGGGCAATGTGGTGGATGGAAGGGATCACCTTCTTCTTGTCTCCAATGATTAAGGAGGTTACGAACCCATCCCCAATTCATCCAGAATAGATGATGACTAATTGGTTGATCCATTCCGGTCACACTGCTTTCGGAACTTGAGTGGGATTCCATTTCGGAATCCGAGGGACTTGAACTAATGACGAATTCCATTTCATACGATTGAATAAAGAATTTTTCGATATGAAATAATTTTCTGGCTATCGGGTGGTATTCTAATTATATAGAGCAAAAGGTTTCGTAGATTACGGAGGAATTTACGGAATATGTCAGGCAAAGTTTACAGTAACAGATACGCTAAGATATGAATTAGCAGATACGCTAAGATATGAATTTTGTCTATACACTATTCATGCAATCAATGCAATAAAATGTGTCTAGACTAAGAATGATAAGCAGGTAATTTTTGACAAAAATGATGAGCAAAACTTTTGACATACAGACACGGTCGAAGTCCAGACTCACTAATGCATCCTAACGACTATCAGTTAGACACACTAATGCAGACCTGGTTCGCTAAGATCACCGCTCTGATACCAACTGAAAGGACCCGTTCATATACATTATAAATGATTCACAATAGTTGATTACATCGCGAGGTATTTGACCTCTATATGATATATTTTACAAACATTGCATTCGTTTTTAAAAGAAAAACTTTCTTTACAACGAAAGTTGACGGCATGTACACCATTTCATAATACATCCAACTATAATTGACGTAATAATAATCTTGATGAACTCAATGACTCGAATGCAACGTCTTTTAAAATATGCCATGAATGACTCCAAGTAATATCCTTAAAATGAGCTAATGCACAGCGGAAGATTTCTTTAATACCTGAGAATAAACATGCTTTAAAGTGTCAACCAAAAGGTTGGTGAGTTCATAGGTTTATCATAACAATCATTTCAATATATTAATAGACCACAAGATTTCCGTTTATAAATATATGTACACTCGCAAGTGTATAAAAGTATTCTATAAGTTGTAGGTGAAATGTCCCGTTCTTATTGATTAAAAACGTTCCATATTAATTGATTTCGTTGCTAGGTTTTGACCTCTATATGAGACGTTTTTCAAAGACTGCATTTATTTTTAAAACAAACCATAACCTTTATTTCATAAATAAAGGTTTAAAAAGCTTTACGTAGATTATCAAATAATGATAATCTAAAATATCCTGTTTACACACGACCATTACATAATGGTTTACAATACAAATATGTTACATCGAAATCAGTTTCTTGAATGCAGTTTTTACACAATATCATACAAACATGGACTCCAAATCTTGTCCTTATTTTAGTATGCAACAGCGGAAGCTCTTAATATTCACCTGAGAATAAACATGCTTTAAACGTCAACAAAAATGTTGGTGAGTTATAGGTTTAACCTATATATATCAAATCGTACCAATAGACCACAAGATTTCATATTTCAATACACATCCCATACATAGAGATAAAAATCATTCATATGGTGAACACCTGGTAACCGACATTAACAAGATGCATATATAAGAATATCCCCATCATTCCGGGATCCTCCTTCGGACATGATATAAATTTCGAAGTACTAAAGCATCCGGTACTTTGGATGGGGCTTGTTGGGCCCGATAGATCTATCTTTAGGATTCGCGTCAATTAGGGTGTCTGTTCCCTAATTCTTAGATTACCAGACTTAATAAAAAGGGGCATATTCGGTTTAATAATCCAACCATAGAATGTAGTTTCGATTACTTGTGTCTATTTCGTAAAACAGTTATAAAAGCAGCGCATGTATTCTCAGCCCCAAAAATATATATTGCAAAAGCATTTAAAAAGGGAGCAAATGAAACTCACGCATATAAATATTGTAAAACAGTTAATGAAGCATTTGCATGTATTCTCAGCTCAAAAATGTAATGAGTAAAAAGGGAATCAAATGAAACTCACTTTCACAGATTTTTACTTCGTCGAGAAGTAAGACTTGGCCACTGTTGATTCACGAACCTATAACAATATATACATATATATTAAAGTATGTTCAAAATATATTTACAACACTTTTAATATATTTTGATGTTTTAAGTTTATTAAGTCAGCTGTCCTCATTAGTAACCTACAACTAGTTGTCCACAGTTAGATGTACAGAAATAAATCGATAAATATTATCTTGAATCAATCCACGACCCAGTGTATACGTATCTCAGTATTGATCACAACTCAAACTATATATATTTTGGAATCAACCTCAACCCTGTATAGCTAACTCCAACATTCACATATAGAGTGTCTATGGTTGTTCCGAAATATATATAGATGTGTCGACATGATAGGTCGAAACATTGTATACGTGTCTATGGTATCTCAAGATTACATAATATACAATACAAGTTGATTAAGTTATGGTTGGAATAGATTTGTTACCAATTTTCACGTAGCTAAAATGAGAAAAATTATCCAATCTTGTTTTACCCATAACTTCTTCATTTTAAATCCGTTTTGAGTGAATCAAATTGCTATGGTTTCATATTGAACTCTATTTTATGAATATAAACAGAAAAAGTATAGGTTTATAGTCGGAAAAATAAGTTACAAGTCGTTTTTGTAAAGGTAGTCATTTCAGTCGAAAGAACGACGTCTAGATGACCATTTTAGAAAACATACTTCCACTTTGAGTTTAACCATAATTTTTGGATATAGTTTCATGTTCATAATAAAAATCATTTTCTAAGAATAACAACTTTTAAATCAAAGTTTATCATAGTTTTTAAATCAACTAACCCAAAACAGCCCGCGGTGTTACTACGACGGCGTAAATCTGGTTTTACGGTGTTTTTCGTGTTTCCAGGTTTTAAATCATTAAGTTAGCATATCATATAGATATAGAACATGTGTTTAGTTAATTATAAAAGTCAAGTTAGAAGGATTAACTTTTGTTTGCGAACAAGTTTAGAATTAACTAAACTATGTTCTAGTGATTACGAGTTTAAACCTTCGAATAAGATAGTTTTATATATATGAATCGAATGATGTTATGACCATCATTACTACCTCAAGTTTAGTAGGTAAACCTACTGGAAGTGACAAGAAATGATCTAGCTTCAAAGGATCTTGGATGGCTTGAAAGTTCTTGAAGTAGGATCATGACACAAAAACAAGTTCAAGTAAGATTTTACTCGAATTAAGATAGTTTATAGTTATAGAAATTGAATCAAAGTTTGAATATGAATATTACCTTGAATAAGAAAGATAACCTACTGTATATAACAAAGGTTTCTTGATCTTAGATGATTACTTGGAATGGATTAGAAAGCTTGGAAGTAAATTAGTAAACTTGAAGGGATTTTTGAAGTGTTCTTGAAGTGTTCTTCCTATGATGATTATAGCTTGATTCTTGAAGTGATTTTTGATGAAGATGATGATTAACTACTGGAAAAATACGTTCATAATAGTGTGTGTGTGTGTGTGTTGAGAGAGAATTAGAAAGAGAATTGGAAGTGAAATGGAGTGAATGATGAGTGGTAATTGGTGAGTGGTGAGTGGGGTTAAAAGGAGTTCTAGTTAGTTGACTAGCTCATGGTAGAAGTTAAAATTGATTAGTCATACATGACATAATCAAGAGTGGAATCCCATGCTAGTTCCTATTGGTATATACCCATAGTAAGTACGTTTTGAAGCTGTGTATAATACGGGTAAGAATACGACTAGAATTCTTGATGAAAGAAAAGAATGGGAAAGTAACTGTAACCATTTTCGTTAAGTATGAGTGTTTTGATATATGTCTTGAAGTCTTCCAAAAGTATTTTAATACATCTAAATACACTACATGTATATACATTTTAACTGAGTCGTTAAGTCATCGTTAGTCGTTACATGTAAGTGTTGTTTTGAAACCTTTAAGTTAACGATCTCAATTAATGTTGTTAACCCATTGTTTATTATATCTAATGAGATGTTAAATTATTATATTATCATGATATTATGATATATTAATATATCTTAATATGATATATATACATTTAAATGTCGTTACAACGATAATCGTTACATATATGTCTCGTTTCGAAATCCTTAAGTTAGTAGTCTTGTTTATATGTATATAACTCATTGTTAATATACTTATGGAGATACTTACTTATCATAATATCATGTTAACCATATGTATATCCATATATATATCGTCATGTTGTTTTTACAAGTTTTAACGTTCGTGAATCGCCGGTCAACTTGGGTGGTCAATTGTCTATATGAAACATATTTCAATTAATCAAGTCTTAACAAGTTTGATTGCTTAACATGTTTGAAACATTTAATCATGTAAATATCAATCTCAATTAATATATATAAATATGGAAAAGTTCGGGTCACTACAGTACCTACCCGTTAAATAAATTTCGTCCCGAAATTTTAAGCTGTTGAAGGTGTTGACGAATCTTCTGGAAATAGATGCGGGTATTTCTTCTTCATCTGATCTTCACGCTCCCAGGTGAACTCGGGTCCTCTATGAGCATTCCATCGAACCTTAACAATTGGTATCTTGTTTTGCTTAAGTCTTTTAACCTCACGATCCATTATTTCGACGGGTTCTTCGATGAATTGGAGTTTTTCGTTGATTTGGATTTCATCTAACAGAATAGTGAGATCTTCTTTAACAAAACATTTCTTCAAATTCGAGACTTGGAAAGTGTTATGTACAGCCGCGAGTTGTTGAGGTAACTCAAGTCGGTAAGCTACTGGTCCGACACGATCAATAATCTTGAATGGTCCAATATACCTTGGATTTAATTTCCCTCGTTTACCAAATCGAACAACGCCTTTCCAAGGTGCAACTTTAAGCATGACCATCTCTCCAATTTCAAATTCTATATCTTTTCTTTTAATGTCAGCGTAGCTCTTTTGTCGACTTTGGGCGGTTTTCAACCGTTGTTGAAATTGGATGATCTTCTCGGTAGTTTCTTGTATAATCTCCGGACCCGTAATCTGTCTATCCCCCACTTCACTCCAACAAATCGGAGACCTGCACTTTCTACCATAAAGTGCTTCAAACGGCGCCATCTCAATGCTTGAATGGTAGCTGTTGTTGTAGAAAAATTCTGCTAACGGTAGATGTCGATCCCAACTGTTTCCGAAATCAATAACACATGCTCGTAGCATGTCTTCAAGCGTTTGTATCATCCTTTCGCTCTGCCCATAAGTTTGTGGATGATAGGCAGTACTCATGTCTAGACGAGTTCCTAATGCTTGCTGTAATGTCTGCCAGAATCTTGAAATAAATCTGCCATCCCTATCAGAGATAATAGAGATTAGTATTCCATGTCTGGAGACGACTTCCTTCAAATACAGTCGTGCTAACTTCTCCATCTTGTCATCTTCTCTTATTGGCAGGAAGTGTGCTGATTTGGTGAGACGATCAACTATTACCCAAATAGTATCAAAACCACTTGCAGTCCTTGGCAATTTAGTGATGAAATCCATGGTAATGTTTTCCCATTTCCATTCTGGGATTTCGGGTTGTTGAATTAGACCTGATGGTTTCTGATGCTCAGCTTTGACCTTAGAACACGTCAAACATTCTCCTACGTATTTAGCAACATCGGCTTTCATACCCGACCACCAAATATGTTTCTTGAGATCCTTGTATATCTTCCCCGTTCCAGGATGTATTGAGTATCTGGTTTTATGAGCTTCTCTAAGTACCATTTCTCTCATATCTCCAAATTTTGGTACCCAAATCCTTTCAGCCCTATACCGGGTTTCGTCTTCCCGAATATTAAGATGCTGCTCCGATCCTTTGGGTATTTCATCCTTTAAATTTCCTTCTTTTAAAACTCCTTGTTGCGCCTCCTTTATTTGAGTAGTAAGGTTATTATGAATCATTATATTCATAGATTTTACTCGAATGGGTTCTCTGTCCTTCCTGCTCAAGGCATCGGCTACCACATTTGCCTTCCCCGGGTGGTAACGAATCTCAAAGTCGTAATCATTCAACAATTCAATCCACCTACGCTGCCTCATATTCAGTTGTTTCTGATTAAATATGTGTTGAAGACTTTTGTGGTCGGTATATATAATACTTTTGACCCCATATAAGTAGTGCCTCCAAGTCTTTAATGCAAAAACAACCGCGCCTAATTCCAAATCATGCGTCGTATAATTTTGCTCGTGAATCTTCAATTGTCTAGACGCATAAGCAATCACCTTCGTTCGTTGCATTAATACACAACCGAGACCTTGCTTTGATGCGTCACAATAAATCACAAAATCATCATTCCCTTCAGGCAATGACAATATAGGTGCCGTAGTTAGCTTTTTCTTCAATAACTGAAACACTTTCTCTTGTTCATCCTTCCATTCAAATTTATTCCCTTTATGCGTTAATGCAGTCAAGGGTTTTGCTATTCTGGAAAAGTCTTGGATGAACCTTCTGTAGTAACCAGCTAGTCCTAAAAACTGGCGTATGTGTTTCAGAGTTTTCGGGGTTTCCCACTTTTCAACAGTTTCTATCTTTGCCGGATCCACCTTAATACCTTTTTTGTTCACTATGTGACCGAGGAATTGAACTTCTTCCAACCAAAATGCACACTTTGAAAATTTAGCGTATAATTCTTCCTTCCTCAATACTTCTAACACCTTTCTCAAATGTTCACCGTGTTCTTGGTCATTCTTTGAGTAAATAAGTATGTCATCAATGAAAACAATGACAAACTTGTCAAGGTATGGTCCACACACTCGGTTCATAAGGTCCATGAACACAGCTGGTGCATTAGTTAAACCAAATGGCATGACCATAAACTCGTAATGACCGTAACGTGTTCTGAAAGCAGTCTTTGGAATATCATCTTCTTTCACCCGCATTTGATGATACCCGGAACGTAAGTCAATCTTTGAATAAACAGACGAGCCTTGTAGTTGATCAAATAAGTCGTCGATTCTCGGTAGTGGGTAGCGGTTCTTGATGGTAAGTTTGTTCAACTCTCGGTAGTCGATACACAACCTGAATGTACCATCTTTCTTCTTGACAAACAAAACAGGAGCTCCCCACGGTGATGTGCTTGGTCGAATGAAACCATGCTCTAAAAGTTCTTGTAATTGGCTTTGCAGTTCTTTCATCTCACTGGGTGCGAGTCTGTAAGGAGCACGAGCTATTGGTGCAGCTCCTGGTACAAGATCTATTTGAAATTCAACGGATCGATGTGGGGGTAATCCCGGTAATTCTTTCGGAAATACATCGGGAAATTCTTTTGCGACGGGAACATCATTGATGCTCTTTTCTTCAGTTTGTACTTTCTCGACGTGTGCTAGAACAGCATAGCAACCTTTTCTTATTAGTTTTTGTGCCTTCAAATTACTAATAAGATGTAGCTTCGTGTTGCCCTTTTCTCCGTACACCATTAAGGGTTTTCCTTTTTCTCGTATAATGCGAATTGAATTTTTGTAACAAACGATCTCTGCTTTCACTTCTTTCAACCAGTCCATACCGATTATCACATCAAAACTCCCTAACTCTACTGGTATCAAGTCAATCTTAAATGTTTTGCTAATCAGTTTAATTTCTCGATTCCGACATATATTATCTGCTGAAATTAATTTACCATTTGCTAATTCGAGTAAAAATTTACTATCCAAAGGCGTCAATGGACAACTTAATTTAGCACAAAAATCTCTACTCATATAGCTTCTATCCGCACCCGAATCAAATAAAACGTAAGCAGATTTATTGTCAATAAGAAACGTACCCGTAACAAGCTCCGGGTCTTCCTGTGCCTCTGCCGCATTAATATTGAAAACTCTTCCGCGGCCTTGTCCATTCGTGTTCTCCTGGTTCGGGCAATTTCTAATAATGTGGCCTGGTTTTCCACATTTATAACAAACTACATTGGCATAACTTGCTCCGACAATACTTGCTCCGCCATTACTCGTTCCGACACCATTTGTTCCTTTCGTTCTATTAACCCCTGGTCCGTAGACCCCACACTTCGCCACGCTATGACCATTTCTTTTACACTTGTTGCAAAACTTGGTGCAGAACCCCGAGTGATACTTTTCACACCTTTGGCATAGCTGCTTCTGATTGTTGTTGTTGTTGTTGCGGTTATTATTGTTGTTGGAATGATTGTTGTAGTTGCTGTTGTTGTTATTGTTGTTGTTGTTGTTGTTGGGCCGTTTGTTGTAGTTGCGATTGATGTTGCGATTGTTGGGATAATTGTTGCGATTATTGTTGTAATTGCTGTTGTTGTTGTATTGGTGATTCTTATCACCGTTTTCCTCCCACTTTCTTTTGACTTGCTTCACATTGGCCTCTTCAGCAGTCTGTTCTTTAATTCTTTCTTCAATTTGGTTCACTAGTTTGTGAGCCATTCTACATGCCTGTTGTATGGAGGCGGGCTCGTGTGAACTTATATCTTCTTGGATTCTTTCCGGTAATCCTTTCACAAACGCGTTGATCTTCTCTTCCTCATCTTCGAATGCTCCCGGACACAATAGGCACAATTCTGTGAATCGTCTTTCGTACGTGGTAATATCAAATCCTTGGGTTCGTAACCCTCTAAGTTCTGTCTTGAGCTTATTGACCTCGGTTCTGGGACGGTACTTCTCGTTCATCAAGTGCTTGAATGCTGACCACGGTAGTGCGTACGCATCGTCTTGTCCCACTTGCTCTAGATAGGTATTCCACCATGTTAACGCAGAACCTGTGAAGGTATGCGTAGCGTACTTTACTTTGTCCTCTTCAGTACACTTACTTATGGCAAACACCGATTCGACCTTCTCGGTCCACCGTTTCAATCCGATCGGTCCTTCGGTTCAATCAAATTCCAAAGGTTTGCAGGCAGTGAATTCTTTGTAGGTGCATCCTACACGATTTCCTGTACTGCTAGATCCAAGGTTATTGTTGGTATGTAGCGCAGCCTGTACTGCGGCTATGTTTGAAGCTAGAAAAGTACGGAATTCCTCTTCATTCATATTCACGGTGTGTCGAGTAGTCAGTGCCATTTCCTTCAAAAATAGTCAAATGGAACAAGTTAATCATACAGAATATTAAGAGTAGTTAATAGTATTTCGTAGCATAATATGAACTCATTTATAAAAGCTTTTTCTTCATATTAGCGTTTTATAAGTTTAAATTCGGGTAGTACCTACCCGTTAAGTTCATACTTAGTAGCTAATATACAATTCAACTACTACAATTCTATATGAAAAACTGATTATAATAATATTTAGTTCAAACTTTTATACAATATTTTACAAACTTACAATACCGCTTATGTTACATAAAGCATGAAATATAGCACACAATAACTTTGATACAAGATAGTTGTGAAGATAATTCTAGCTAGTACACAAGTCCTTCAGCAAAGGCAATAAAGACACGTAATTCATACGTCCAGAAATAAGTCATGCATTCTGGTTTTACTAGGACTACTTCCCATCCTTGGTCTTGTAGAACATAATCGTTATGGCCGTTGATAAGACAGCGTGTTGTAACGTCGTCAAAGGGACGAGGGTTACGTAATGTCCAACAGTCCCGTAACAATCTAAAAACCTCATTTCTTACCCCAATTACCGACTCCGTCACTTGTGGGAACGTTTTGTTTAATAGTTGTAGGCCGATGTTCTTGTTCTCACTTTGGTGAGAAGCGAACATTACTAATCCGTAAGCATAACATGCTTCTTTATGTTGCATGTTAGCCGCTTTTTCTAAATCACGAAGTCCAATATTCGGATATATTGAGTCAAAATAATTTCTTAACCCATTGCGTAGAATAGCATTTGGGTTCCCCGCAATATATGCGTCAAAGTAAACACATCGTAACTTATGGATTTCCCAATGTGATATCCCCCATCTTTCGAACAAAAGCCTTTTATAAACCAAGGCATTCTTGGAACGTTCTTCGAATGTCTTACAAACTGATCTCGCCGTAAATAGTTGTGCCGAAGAATTCTGACCGACTCTAGACAAGATTTCATCAATCATGTCTCCGGGTAGGTCTCTTAAAATATTGGGTTGTCTATCCATTTTGTGTTTTTATACTGTAAAATAGACAAGAGTTAGATTCATAAGAAATACTTATTAATACAAGCAATTTTTACATATATCATAAAGCATAAGCACACTATATTACATATATTACACCACACGAATACAACTATCTTATTCCGACTCGCTTGTTTCTTCTTCTTCGGTTTTGGTTCGTTTTGCCAAGTTTCTAGGGATATATGATGTTCCCCTAATACGAGCCGTCGTTTTCCACATTAGTTTAGAAAAACCTGGTAGTTTAGAGGTTCCCGGGTCATTGTTACAACTTAAGGACTTCGGGGGTTGACGATACATATAAAGTTCATCGGGGTTGGAATTAGATTTCTCTATTTTTATGCCCTTTCCCTTATTATTTTCTTTTGCCTTCTTAAATTCAGTTGGGGTAATTTCTATAACATCATCGGAATTCTCGTCAGAATCCGATTCATCGGAGAATTGGTAATCCTCCCAATATTTTGCTTCCTTAGCGGAAACACCATTGACCATAATTAACCTTGGTCGGTTGGTTGAGGATTTTCTTTTACTTAACCGTTTTATTATTTCCCCCACCGGTTCTATTTCTTCATCCGGTTCCGATTCTTCTTCCGGTTCCGATTCATCTTCTGGTTCCGACTCTTCTTCCGGTTCCTCTTCGAGAACTTGTGAATCAGTCCACGAATCATTCCAATTTACATTTGACTCTTCATTATTATTAGGTGAGTCAATGGGACTTGTTCTAGAGGTAGACATCTATCACATAATATCAAACGCGTTAAGAGATTAATATATCACATAATATTCACATGTTAAAAATATATAGTTTCCAACAAAATTTGTTAAGCAATCATTTTTCAAGTAAACACGGTCGAAGTCCAGACTCACTAATGCATCCTAACAAACTCGATAAGACACACTAATGCAAAATTCTGGTTCTCTAAGACCAACGCTCGGATACCAACTGAAATGTCCCGTTCTTATTGATTAAAAACGTTCCATATTAATTGATTTCGTTGCGAGGTTTTGACCTCTATATGAGACGTTTTTCAAAGACTGCATTCATTTTTAAAACAAACCATAACATTTATTTCATAAATAAAGGTTTAAAAAGCTTTACGTAGATTATCAAATAATGATAATCTAAAATATCCTGTTTACACACGACCATTACATAATGGTTTACAATACAAATATGTTACATCGAAATCAGTTTCTTGAATGCAGTTTTTACACAATATCATACAAACATGGACTCCAAATCTTGTCCTTATTTTAGTATGCAACAGCGGAAGCTCTTAATATTCACCTGAGAATAAACATGCTTTAAACGTCAACAAAAATGTTGGTGAGTTATAGGTTTAACCTATATATATCAAATCGTACCAATAGACCACAAGATTTCATATTTCAATACACATCCCATACATAGAGATAAAAATCATTCATATGGTGAACACCTGGTAACCGACATTAACAAGATGCATATATAAGAATATCCCCATCATTCCGGGATCCTCCTTCGGACATGATATAAATTTCGAAGTACTAAAGCATCCGGTACTTTGGATGGGGCTTGTTGGGCCCGATAGATCTATCTTTAGGATTCGCGTCAATTAGGGTGTCTGTTCCCTAATTCTTAGATTACCAGACTTAATAAAAAGGGGCATATTCGGTTTAATAATCCAACCATAGAATGTAGTTTCGATTACTTGTGTCTATTTCGTAAAACAGTTATAAAAGCAGCGCATGTATTCTCAGTCCCAAAAATATATATTGCAAAAGCATTTAAAAAGGGAGCAAATGAAACTCACGCATATAAATATTGTAAAACAGTTAATGAAGCATTTGCATGTATTCTCAGCTCAAAAATGTAATGAGTAAAAAGGGAATCAAATGAAACTCACTTTCACAGATTTTTACTTCGTCGAGAAGTAAGACTTGGCCACTGTTGATTCACGAACCTATAACAATATATACATATATATTAAAGTATGTTCAAAATATATTTACAACACTTTTAATATATTTTGATGTTTTAAGTTTATTAAGTCAGCTGTCCTCGTTAGTAACCTACAACTAGTTGTCCACAGTTAGATGTACAGAAATAAATCGATAAATATTATCTTGAATCAATCCACGACCCAGTGTATACGTATCTCAGTATTGATCACAACTCAAACTATATATATTTTGGAATCAACCTCAACCCTGTATAGCTAACTCCAACATTCACATATAGAGTGTCTATGGTTGTTCCGAAATATATATAGATGTGTCGACATGATAGGTCGAAACATTGTATACGTGTCTATGGTATCTCAAGATTACATAATATACAATACAAGTTGATTAAGTTATGGTTGGAATAGATTTGTTACCAATTTTCACGTAGCTAAAATGAGAAAAATTATCCAATCTTGTTTTACTCATAACTTCTTCATTTTAAATCCGTTTTGAGTGAATCAAATTGCTATGGTTTCATATTGAACTCTATTTTATGAATCTAACAGAAAAATTATAGGTTTATAGTCGGAAAAATAAGTTACAAGTCGTTTTTGTAAAGGTAGTCATTTCAGTCGAAAGAACGACGTCTAGATGACCATTTTAGAAAACATACTTCCACTTTGAGTTTAACCATAATTTTTGGATATAGTTTCATGTTCATAATAAAAATCATTTTCTCAGAATAACAACTTTTAAATCAAAGTTTATCATAGTTTTTAAATCAACTAACCCAAAACAGCCCGCGGTGTTACTACGACGGCGTAAATCCGGTTTTACGGTGTTTTTCGTGTTTCCAGGTTTTAAATCATTAAGTTAGCATATCATATAGATATAGAACATGTGTTTAGTTAATTATAAAAGTCAAGTTAGAAGGATTAACTTTTGTTTGCGAACAAGTTTAGAATTAACTAAACTATGTTCTAGTGATTACGAGTTTAAACCTTCGAATAAGATAGTTTTATATATATGAATCGAATGATGTTATGAACATCATTACTACCTCAAGTTTAGTAGGTAAACCTACTGGAAGTGACAAGAAATGATCTAGCTTCAAAGGATCTTGGATGGCTTGAAAGTTCTTGAAGTAGGATCATGACACAAAAACAAGTTCAAGTAAGATTTTTACTCGAATTAAGATAGTTTATAGTTATAGAAATTGAATCAAAGTTTGAATATGAATATTACCTTGAATAAGAAAGATAACCTACTATATATAACAAAGGTTTCTTGATCTTAGATGATTACTTGTAATGGATTAGAAAGCTTGGAAGTAAATTAGTAAACTTGAAGGGATTTTTGAAGTGTTCTTCCTATGATGATTATAGCTTGATTCTTGAAGTGATTTTTGATGAAGATGATGACTAACTACTGGAAAAATACGTTCATAATAGTGTGTGTGTGTGTGTGTGTGTGTGTGTTGAGAGAGAATTAGAAAGAGAATTGGAAGTGAAATGGAGTGAATGATGAGTGGTAATTGGTGAGTGGTGAGTGGGGTTAAAAGGAGTTCTAGTTAGTTGACTAGCTCATGGTAGAAGTTAAAATTGATTAGTCATACATGACATAATCAAGAGTGGAATCCCATGCTAGTTCCTATTGGTATATACCCATAGTAAGTACGTTTTGAAGCTGTGTATAATACGGGTAAGAATACGACTAGAATTCTTGATGAAAGAAAAGAATGGGAAAGTAACTGTAACCATTTTCGTTAAGTATGAGTGTTTTGATATATGTCTTGAAGTCTTCCAAAAGTATTTTAATACATCTAAATACACTACATGTATATACATTTTAACTGAGTCGTTAATTCATCGTTAGTCGTTACATGTAAGTGTTGTTTTGAAACCTTTAAGTTAACGATCTCAATTAATGTTGTTAACCCATTGTTTATTATATCTAATGAGATGTTAAATTATTATATTATCATGATATTATGATATATTAATATATCTTAATATGATATATATACATTTAAATGTCGTTACAACGATAATCGTTACATATATGTCTCGTTTCGAAATCCTTAAGTTAGTAGTCTTGTTTATATGTATATAACTCATTGTTAATATACTTATGGAGATACTTACTTATCATAATCTTATGTTAACCATATGTATATCCATATATATATCGTCATGTCGTTTTTACAAGTTTTAACGTTCGTGAATCGCCGGTCAACTTGGGTGGTCAATTGTCTATATGAAACATATTTCAATTAATCAAGTCTTAACAAGTTTGATTGCTTAACATGTTTGAAACATTTAATCATGTAAATATCAATCTCAATTAATATATATAAACATGGAAAAGTTTGGGTCACTACAGTAGGCACCCGGTAATAAGCCTTAACGTTCATATTTTACCCTCTGAAGTACACCAGATCAGGTGTGTTTAAAATAACCTCGAAGTACTAAAGCATCTCATAGTCAGGATGGGGTTTGTCAGGCCCAATAGATCTATCTTTAGGATTCGCGCCTACCGTACATAGACAAGTAGTTTAATGTTACCAAACTAAGGGTATATTTCTGGTTTAAACCCACGTAGAATTAGTTTTAGTACTTGTGCCTATTTCGTAAAACATTTATAAAAATAGCGCATGTATTCTCAGTCCCAAAAATATATATAAAAGGGAGCAAATGAAACTCACCATACTGTATTTCGTAGTAAAAATACATATAACGTCATTTAACAAGTGCAAGGTTGGCCTCGGATTCACGAACCTATATTAATTATATATATTTATATGTTGGTCAATATTTGTCTAACAATTTTTGGTCAAGTCATAGTGTACCACAATCCTAATGCTCGAGACTAATATGCAAAAGTCAACAAAAGTCAACTTGACCCAAAATGACTTCTAAAATTTATACGTGTTTATTATATAACTTAACTATAGTCGTTTTATATATTTAAATATATTTATTAGATTTTATAATAATAAAAGTCATTTATCAATAAAAATTTATATTAACGTTTATATATGATAAAATATACTTTTATATATCTTAAGTAGTAAAATTTATAAAGTTCACTTAATATCGTAAAATTATAGTGGTAAGTATTATTAATGTAATTATATTACGCGTGGTGAAAAATATCTTTGTATCCCCTATTTATTTGATAAAATAATATTGATCATAATAATAATGAGTAAAATTTGTATTATTTTGTAATAATAATAATTATTATTCTATAAAAAAATAAAAATATTTATATTTACTAAAAATGGTATTATGATAAAATGATAATACTAACATAATAGTAATAATGATATTTTATAATAACAATGATATTTCTATTAAAATAATAACGACGATAGTAATAATAATCATTTTAACAATAATACTAAAATTCAGTTAACTATAACTTCTAATCCGTTCATCGAAACCATTCGATATCTAAATGAAAAGTTCTTAATTTTTCGCTAGCTTTTCAATGACATGCATATCATATACCCTATCTCAGTAGCATATGTATCTAATTCAGAATTCAACAAACCTATCTAAGGACAATATCGAATGTACAAGCATGCATAATCCTATATACTCGAGCACTAGTCAGGGATACACTATTGATATATAAAAGTTAAGTTATGAGTGCTCACGTATCAATATTGAGATTCAATATTGCAGGAAAGTACGTAGACGCAACGGAGATGATAAACACTAGATTGACCTCACGAGCATACCCATGAACCATACCCATCACCTCCATAGCTATAACCCATAATTTTCTTAGCTTCGACTCATTCAAAAAACTATTTTGAAATCACTCGGACATCACTCCGTCGTAATATTTTATGTATACTAATAATATCTTGAAATAATACAGAGCATATATATATATATATATATATATATATATATATATATATATATATATATATATATATATATATGTAAATCGATTGAGAGAGTTTAGAGAAATATATTTTTAAGTTTCTATGAAATAATGAAACCTATTGAATTCTATTTATAATAGATTTTTGAATTATTAAAGTGAATTATTAAAGTATGAATTATTAAAGTGAATTATTAAAGTATGAATTATTAAAGTGAATTATTAAAGTATGAATTATTAAAGTGAATTATTAAAGTATGAATTATTAAAGTATGAATTATTAAAGTATGAATTATTAAAGTGAATTATTAAAGTTAAAGTAAAGTAAAATTAAGTAAAAGTAAAGTTAAAGTATAGTAAAAGTATAAAAACTATGTATGTATAATACGCGTATAAATATATATAATATTAATTTGAATCGTTATATATATTTAATGAAATAAAATATAAATATCGTTATATTTATTATACTGGTTAAGTAATGAGTTGTCAAAAGTGATTCCAGATATTTATAAAGGTTATATACGTTTTAATAATAAAGTTCTTTTTAAACTGAAAACGTTTTTATACGTTTGAAAATAGATTAATAGAATATTATGGAAACCAATTCTCCATTAGCTTTTGTCTAACTTTCGTAAATGACACTTTTTATTTTTATTTATAAATAGCTTTACAAATTATTCCGAATATCGTTAAGAGGAATAGATTTTCTCAAATCATAGTGGACCTCTCAACAGAGACTTGTAATCATAATTCAATGTTTCTGATAATTCAATCATTTAATATATTTTTTTTAATTTCGTCGATAATCATATTGAAACAAATACGTTCATATAAAGCATTATAAGTTTAAATACTTTGTTAACATTTTCAATTTATAACATATACACATATACGTACATATTCATATATGTTCATTTAATGGTTCGTGAATCATTGGAATTTGGTCGAGGTTTAAATGAATGTATAAACATAGTTTAAAATCCTTGAGATTTAACTTAACAAACATTGCTTATCGTGTCAGAATAATATAAAGATAAAGTTTAAATTTAGTCGGAAATTTCCGGGTCGTCACATCTGCAGTTAAGCATGCTTAAGCGGGAGTAGTACTAGGATGGGTGACCTCCTGGGAAGACCTCGTGTGGTCACCAAGAAAAAGCCGTGCGCCTACGGGCAAAGCGGACAATATTGTGGTCGTGGTAAGGCGGGATGTTACAGATGGTATCAGAGCACTAGCCTCTCGGGGTGTAACGGGCACTCGGCTCGTGCATCTCCCGAGGTATAGATCCTGTGTACCAATTTGTTTCAGCCTGACGAGGACGTCAGGATTCTAAGTTAAGGAGTTTGTAATACCCCATCTCACATTGATTTACATAAGTAAGTTTGAGTCCCTTATAAGGTAACTCTTGTCCTTACCATACACAACGCGTTTTGGGGCTACAAGCACAGCAGATCCCGTCAGAACTCTGCAGTTAAGCGTGCTCAAGCAGGAGTAGTACTAGGATGAGTGACCTCCTGGGAAGACCTCGTGTGGTCACCAAGAAAAAGCTGTACGCCTAAGGGCAAAGCGGACAATATTGTGGTCGTGGTAAGGCGGGATGTTACAATTTTGGTTGACACTTTAAGCAGGTTTTGTCTCAGGTGAAGATTGCTAGAGATTGTTTGCTATTTGGACTATGCTGCTTTGGAGTCCGCATTTTATCTTATTGCATTAAAACATTTTTATTTACATTTACATTTTTGAGATTTCATTTGTAATGACTATTTAATTCCGCTGCTTTAAAATACATTGGTTTTTAATAAAAACGTCTCATTTAGAGTCGTTCTCACTTTACCCTTGTGTTATGATATTGGTTAGTCACATATGACCCCCGGTCCCATTTAGCGGGTATGACAACTTACTTTTAAAACTAATGTTGACAAAAGGGTTGAAGACTTGTGACTTGAAGTTTGGAATGTAATGGTTTATCTCTTCATGATTAATGCAACTAGTCAAAGCATTCCCAACTTGATTCAAACAAATTCAATTGACTTGTAACAAGCACTAATGAAGCAAGATACGTCCATCAAAGATGAAGACAAGGGTTTAAAGATTTGGGTAATGAAGTTTGGATGCTAATGGTTTGTCAAGGGTCAAAAATCTGCATTTTCTTGTATGGGAAATCAATGACACAAGACAAGGATATGTGACTTTCCTCTTTTACAAGCTCATGTCTACTTCAATGAATGCATCCAAAGTATAAAAAGAAGGTCAACTACTTCCAGGTGTATTAAGCATCTTTTGAAGGATTTATATTGGGTAAAGAAGCCAAAAATTCAAAGAAAAATGAGCTCCAACGGATATATTGAAAAGTTGTCCAGCAGGAGCGCCGATGAACCACGGTCGACCGTGGAGTAAGCCGCACAGGTTCTGGAAAGTTTTTCTCTTGCCTATATAAACCAAGCCTTGGAGCAATTGAAGCAAAACTCTTTCCAACATTCTTTCAAAGTCATATCAACTGATCTCTCAAGCCTCAAACACATATAAATGGAGAGATTATAAGAGAGAAAGAAATATTCTACTTACACTAAGTAGAATTACATTGTAAACTTCATGCTTATCATTTGTATCTTTAAGTTTACTTTGTAGATACTTCCTTAGGGGGTCAAGGAAGTTAAATAGTTCTTGTAATAGGAAGCACCATCTTACTTAGTGATTTAACTTCCTTAAAGGGACCTAGAAAGTTAATTAATTTCATTGAAAATTAATACTTGTCCAAGGTGAAGACAAGTTTGATCTAAGTAAGGTTGGTGTGACCTATTGAAGAACTATGAGAGGTTGAGTTAGTAGAATCATGATGTAAACTTAATTGTAAGTGTAATTGGGTTCTATCTTCTTAAAGGGATCTAGAAGGTAGTTGTTGATCTTGTGGTAAGAACATATGGTGATTGTGAATTCTTCAAAGGGATGTAAAAATTCACAAGTAGCGGCTTATTGAGGATCAATTGGGTAAACGGATCTCCACCGGGTTTGGAGAAACTTAGTGAAGAAAACTCTCGATAAGGTGTATCGAGGAGTCGATTAAGGAGGATTAGTTAACATCCTCCAGAACCATTATAAATCCTTGTGTTTGTGTACTTACATTCTTTACATATCTGCATTAACAAACACAAACGCTTCCACACTTCAAACTTACGTTTTGATTGTTAAAGATTTCGAAAAAGTTTTAAGAAAACACTAAGTAACTATTCACCCCCTCTAGTTACTTACAGTGTAATATGACGCACGTATACATAAGACATCTCATTTCATTCACCTCGTAAGCCCTTGTGGGTTATTGTAGAATATGCCAACGACCCTGTAGAATCTCAAAAGTTCTTCCAACGTCTTTGCGAGCAGCAATTTGTTTCCTTGAAAAGTAAGAACGCTTTTCATCAACGACACTTGAAAATGACTTAAAAAATTATGCCCATGTTGGATAAATCTTGTCTGCTAAGTAGTACCCTCTTATGTACTCCACACCGTTTACATGATAAAGGATGTCGGGCATGTCTTCATTAAGCATTTAGTTGAACAAAGGACAAGGCAGTTAAGTCATTGTTTGAGCCTGCCACACCAAGATAAGCATGCCAAATCCAATTATCATACGATACAACAGCTTTAAGCATAATAGTTGAGTGACTGTGATCTCTTCGCATAAATTGACCTCTCCACGTAACTGGACATTTTTCTTATGCCCAGTGCATACAATGTATGCTACCCATCGTGCCTGAAAAACCATGAATCGTTTCATGAGCTTCGTACAAATGTTGAAAGTCATGCAACGTAGGCTCTCTTAGGTAGTCATTCACACACAAATCAATGATGCACATTGAAAAGTTGAGCAAAGATTCTCAGCCAACTCGTTTAGACATTTGCAGATACTCATCCAAAGTATCCAGTGTATAACCGCATGCTGGCTAACGTAGTGTGACTGTAATCTTTAAATGCGTACTAATACCCCATTTGCCTCGTAAATCTTTTCTTCGATGAAACCATCTAAAAAATATGGCAATGGATTTGGAGAGTAGCTTAGAATATCATCCATAATTCTTAGAAAAACACGTCGCCGCATCTGAAACCATCGTTTGATATTTTCATCATGATATTTGCAACTCTCGTCAAAATAATCGTCCATCAAACGATCATGTACACCATAATGATCACGACGTATGTAATGACGTGAATTTATATAATCATCAGAAGAATCAATATCATCTAGTAGGTCGAGCGTATAGTTTGTGAAATCGTCGTAGGAAAAACTCGAAAAAGACAACATTGTTTCTTGAATCAATCGACGGCAAGATCGATGCCGGCTTGGTGTCGAACGATGGTCAATTCCGGCATCGGTGAGGGACGATGGTGAAAAGGGCTGCATACACCGAGAGCTTGAATAGGTTTTTAATTTTCATTGTTTAATGTATACTAATTTAATGTGTAAAAAATATATAATTTATGTATTTATGAGTGAGAAATATGAGATTTTTACTTTATAATCTTACATGTAACTTTTGTATTTTTGTAAATTAATTATTAATTGTAATTGTTATTATTATTATTATTATTATTAGAACTTTCTAATAGATGTTTTAAAATTTCATACATACATACTTTATTTGTAAATTGAAAATAGTTGTTTACATATTAGAAAATAACTATTCTCAACTAACAATGTAAGATGTTCAACTATTTTTTACTTAATTTTATCGCTATAGAAATAGTTATAAGGATTATCATTTAAAATAAATTATTATTTGTTATAATTTTAATACTTTATATGGCATATATTTTACTAATATGAAAGAAGATACTAATATGAAGAAGATAGAAGAGATTAAATTCTTATTCAAGAATGGTGTGTATACTAATTACAATCGATAGCATATTTATAGTACAATAATTCACTGTGCAGTTAGGTGGAACAGTAATATCCGTGATCCACCAAATATATTGATTCACCAAATTTTACTTTATCAAAAGTATCGGCCACTACACCATGACACTTGACTTATAACACTCCCCCTTGGACGACAATTTTGTTTCACTGGAGATCAACTACAAGTTACTGCCTCGTTAAAAACCTTGCTAAAGAAAAACCCAGTGGGATAAAAACTTTAGCCAAGGGAAAAAGAGTGCAGTATAGAGTTGACTCCCCCTCAAGTAGACATCGCTGAGTCGTCACATCTTTTGATCTTGCCTCATGCCAATATTGTGAACATGTGTTCTGAAAACAGTAGTTGATAGTGTTTTGGTATAAAGATCTGCATAGTTGTTGATTGAACGTATCTCATTTTAATCTGGTTGTCTTTTATAAGATCTTGAGTATATGAGAAGAATCTAGGAGGTATGTGTTTTGGTCAGTCACTTTTGATATATCCTTCTTTCATCTGTGCTATGCAAGCTGCATTATCTTCATAGATAGTTGTTGAACTTTTATCACGTTCTAGTCTACAGGAATCAATAATGAGTTGTGTCATTGATCTTAACCAAAAACATTCCCGAGTGGCTTCATGTAATGCAATCACTTCGGCATAATTTGATGATGTTGCAACAAGTGTTTGTTTTTGAGAACGCCATGATTTTGTGGTACCTCCATTTAGGAATACATATCGAGTTTGAGATTTATCTTTATAAGGATTTGATGAATGACCTGCATATACATAATCAACCAAATCTTGTTTTGAAGCGTTAGAATAAAATAATTTTAAATCGGCAGTTCCTCAAGGGTATCAAAATATGTATTTGATCCCGTTCCATTGTCATTTGGTAGAAGTTGAGCTGAATCTTGCCAACAAATTAACTGCAAGAGAAATGTCAGGTCTTGTACAATTTATAAGATACATAAGAACCTCAATTGCACTAAAATATGGAACTTCCGATCTGTTAAGATTTTCATGATCTTCGCAGGGATGAAATAGATCAGTGTCAATATTGAGTGATCTAACAACAATGAGTTTGTCTTTTAAAAAAAATGTTTTAAAATCTTTTCAGTATAAGTTGTTTGATGTATAAGTTAACCATTAGGCATATGCTCAATTTGCAATCCAAGGTAATACTTGGCTTTTTCAAGATCTTTCATTTCAAAATAATTCTTTAGAAGTTGAATGATTTCATAGATCTCTTTATTTGTTCATATGATGTTAAGAACATTGACATAAATAACTACGATATATATCCGATCATTGTTTTTCATAATAAAAACACATGTGCAAATAAGTTTATATGTATACACTTTTCTTATCAAGTAATCACTTAATCAGTTATACCACATACGTCCCAATTGTATAGACCCATATAAAAATCTTTGTGATTTAATAGAATATATCCCCTTGGGTTTTGCATTAGATGCTTATGATACCTTAAACCCTTCAGGTATATTCATGTATATCACTATCAAGTGATCCATACAGATAAGTAGTTACAACATCCATGAGATGCATTTCAGTAACTACCAGATTGATTAAGTATCTAATAAGTAATTGTATCCATTACAGGAGGATAAGTTTTCCTCATAATTCATTTCCGGTCTTTGTGGGAAATCTTGAGTTACAAATCTATTTTTTCCTTGTAACTTCATTTGTACATTTCTTTTTCGGATAAAAATTCATTTGTATCTCATACGTTTCACATCTTTAAAAGTGATAACGATTGATCCGAAAACTTTTCTTTTATTGAGCGATTCTAATTCAGCTCGTTTTGCTCCTTTCCATTGAGCTCAATCATGTCTATTTTGATATTCAATAGCAGATTTTGGTTCTAGATCATCATCTTTATTCATGATGTCATTATATGAAAAATTCTCATAAATATTTGTCATTCCGTTTCGGTTCCATTATATTGCATAATTTATTGCAATTTCTGTATTTATTATCAATATCCTCTGCAGAAGGTGTATTGGTATTTGGTTCTTCTTGAACACTTTATTTTACCTCATTATCAGCTGATTTGCTTTTCGAGGATTTTTATCTTCGGAACCAATTGATCTTCCACATTTCATGCGTGACAAAGACTCAAGAGTGACATTATTGCCAGCTTTTGGAATTTCAATTCGAGCTGGAGCTTTTACTGTTATTATATATGATTTAGTCACTCTTTTTGTATCTTTAAATGCATCACGTAATTAATTTGCAAGTTCTTGCATATGAAACATTTTTGAACTTTTGTTTCGCATTCTTTTATGCGAGTTCTATATACCTTAATTGATGTTCACATCATGAAGCATCTTTTTCTTTATTTTTCATTTCTCCCCCTAATTTAGGGAACAATGTTTCATTAAAGTGACAATCAGCAAAACGTGCTGTAAAAACATCACCCGTCATGGGTTCAATATATCTTATAATTGAAGATGTTTCATATCCAACATATATTTTCATCCTTCTTTGAGGAATCATTTTAGTGCGTTGTGGTGGTGTAATTTGAAAATACACTACACAACCAAATGTTCTATTTTTGGCTCTCGACCAAAATTAAGTTGGTAGGGGAGAATATTTACGACTTGCACTTGGTTTAATGCGAATCAATGTCGCATCATGTAAATTTACATTGTCTAGATATTAGCTGCAAGCATTTAATTACTGATTCAGCTAAACCAATTTTGTATGTACATAAGCAATAGGATGTTCAACAACAATCCCTATAGAAATATAATAATCATTAAATGCTTGAGATGTTAACTCACCAGCATTATCAAGTCTCATCCTTTTAATGGTGTAATCAGAATAATGTGTTCTCAGTTTAATAATTTGTGCAAGAAACTTTGCAAATGCCATATTACGGCTTGATAACACACAAACATGAGACCATCCGCTAGATGCGTCTATTAGAACCATGAAATATCAAAATGGTCCACATGATGGATGAATTGATCCATATATATAACCTTGAATTCTTTCAAGAAACATTGGTGATTCTTTCTCAATATTCTTTTCATTAATCACCATATGTGCTTTTCATTAATCACCATATGCGCTTTTAATCATATGCGCTACGCTTTTTATCATATGTGATTTTCATCATATGCGCTTTTAATCATATATGTTGCACTTTTCACCATATGCGCTTTTAATCATATGTCCTTCAGTACATTTATATGTGTATAATGTAATCCAGAAATCAAGTCTAATAGTTTTTCAAATACATGATTCTTGTCAGTGATGCTTAAATATTTCTTATTTTATGTAGTCACTGACTTGATAATCATATCCATTATGATATATATCAGAGAAATTTATAAAATTTCTCTATGATTTGAGAGAAAACAAGTATTATTTATCAGAAAATTCGTACTATTTGGTAACATGAATTTTTCCTTTCCTGTTTCTTTTATCAAGTTTGCGGGATTTGATATAATATGTATAATACCTGTAGTTGGTTTCAAATCAATGATATATTTCTTATATTTGATTATAGTGTGTATGCTACCATTATCTACGATACATAGGTCTTTACACTTTACCCTATATTATATGCAAAAGAAATTGAGAGTGGAATTAATCAAGGACTTGTGGGTCTAACTTTAATCAATGATACGGAGTATATTATGAGAACAAAGGCTACTGCAAAGAGGGATCGATCAACACACACACGAAGCAACAATACTTTGCTCATGTGTTTTCTTATTGTTGAAAAATGTATGGTTAAATGGGTTTATGTGTTTCAAGTTTTATCAATATTTTATTTTAGAATTTTTTTTAATTTGGACAGCCCTCTTAAACCATGTGCACAATAAAAAAAATATTTTTAAACTTTGAAAACTGGTGCATTAATGTACTTTAGTTTACACTGATCAAATTTTTTTTTTATTCCGTATATTTTTTTATTGAATGTTATCTCTTCTCTTTTTTTTTTAATTAGATAAAAATATGATATCTTGCCCCATTCTTTTTACTGTTAAACATCATTATAACTTTCATCATGCATCTATCATACACCATCATTATCATACCCTTCATAATATCATTATCAATACGCTTCCCTGTCATCATTATCTATATATCACAGTTTCATTATCATCTATATATTATGTATTATATCCACGATCATCTTCATGTTGGGATTAATCGGTTGTGTCTACATAAATGTTCACGGGTATATAACGTTTGATGTTCCTAATCATAAGTAGTATTAATTAAACACTAGCTGGCTATGGTAGATTTATAAGTCAAGTGTTATCTATTATTTTATTCAATTAAATTAGCTAGTTCCCATTATTTGAATTGGTAGTATTTGACCGGGTAATAGAAAATTTATAGTGGGGTGTGGGTACTCATTTAATCACACAAACCCATCATCACCAACTGATATTACTCTTACTAGTTTTTCTTTATGTTTTGTGATTGACATAATTCACCAACACCATATACATACAAATATTACATTATAGTATTTTCAACTTTTGGGAGACATACATGATGTCAGAGCTAAGGGGTATAAAATACTATTAAATTTTAGCAGGAAAAACTATTAAATATGATACAATTTTACACAAGATATTTATTTATTTATAGAATGGATATACTTAAACCTTGCTACAACACTTATAGGCAGTGTACCTAATCGTACAGTAGTGTAGTTTTTAGTAAGTCCGGTTCGTTCCACAGGGAATCTTTTTCACAAAGCTTAACGCTATATTAGTTTAAATTTATAAAAATACAAATATATATATAAGTAATATTATTATTATAAAGGGGGGTTTTTACCGTTTAATGACCGGTTTATCGATTTTAAAACTTTAGTCGCAGTTAAAACCAAATGTAAAATATTAAATAAATAAAAGACTTAATTTAAAGCGTAAAGTAAATAACGATAATGAAATTGCGAATAATAAAAGTGCGATAAAATAAACTTGCGATAATTAAAAAGTACGATAATTAAAAGTGCAATTAAATACAATAACAATAAATAAAAATGCGATAATTAGAAGTGCAATTAAATATAAAATAAAGGAAATTAAATATGAAATAAAAGAATTATGCTTATTTAAACTTCCGTAATCATGATGTTTGACGCGTTGATTTTAGTTTTATGCCCATGGGTTAATTGTCCTTTGTCCTGGATTATTTAATATGTTCGTCTGGTTTTTGTCCATAACAGTCCATCAGTCATAAATATAAAGTGCGAGTGTCCTCGTCAAATTATCCTTATACCCGAAGTCAAATATTCCAACTAATTGGGGACTTAAACTGTAACATGATTTTAATACTTTGTTTAATAATTACACCAGGATGTCGACTGAGTGTAACCCAAGGTTTTAATACTTTGTTAACAATTATGCCAAGTGTCCTTGTACATAATTTCACCCCTGTTTTAATAATTCTAGTGGCTATTAATCCATTCCCGTGTCCGGTTAAATGAACGATTATTCGTACATATAAATACCCCGCCCATCGTGTCCGATTGAGTGTATATGGTTATTTATAGGGATGTCCAATTGTAAATCTTTATATTAAAATTAACAAACTATCATTTAGTTAAACAAATATAAAGCCCATTAATAGCCCATAGTCTAATTTCCACAAGTGTCGTTCTTTTGTCCAAACCCCAATTATGGTACAAAGCCCAATTACCCAATTTTAATATTTTTAGTCCAACATCATGATTACTTCGGATTAAATAAGCATAATAATAACTTAGCTACGAGACATTAATGTAAAAAGGTTGAACATAACATACAATGATTAAAAATAGCGTAGCGTTACACGGACAGAATTTTGACTTACACCCTTACAACATTCGCTAACATACCCTTATTATTAGAATTAAAATTAAAATTAAAATTAAAATATAAATATAAATATATATATATATATATATATATATATTACGTATATATTGAGAGAGAGATAGATAGATTATATGATATTTTTACGATCAGAATTCGCTGGCTTTTATAGGGAATTGAGTCCAGGGGAACTCCGTGACTCGCGCCCTTTTTGCTCTTCAAACTTCGCGAGTCGCGGAGTTTGTAATTACAGCTCACCCAGCTTTGGCTCTTTGTTTACCGACGGTTTATTATATAAATATAATATATATATATATATATATATATATAATTTATATAATTAATTATATATTATATTATATTTATATACATAGTTAACTTGTAATTTTTAGTCCGTTGCGTTGAGCGTTGACTCTGGTCCCGGTTCCGAATTTTCGAACGTCCTTGCGTACAATTTAATATCTTGTACTTTGCATTTTGAATCTTGTACTCTTGTAATTTTGAGACGTTTCTTATCAATAATTGGAACCTCTTTGATTGTATTTTGTACTTTTGAGCTTTTTGGTCGTTTGCATCTTCAATTCGTCGAATCTGTCTTTTGTCTTCACCTTTTATTATTTAAACGAATATTACTTGTAAATAGAACAATTGCAACTAAAAGCTTGTCTTTCTTGAGGAATAATGCTATGAAATATATGTTCGTTTTTAGCATTATCAAATATTCCCACACTTGAGCGTTGCTTGTTCTCAAGCAATATAGTCTTGATATACTAGAATCACTTCTTTATTCTTCATACTTTGTACATCAGTGATTTCTATACGGCGGTATAAATAATGGTAGTAACGATATGGTTTACAGTCCCACATGACTATAAAAATTTAGATCCTTTAAGGAAATTGGATCTTTATGAAAACATTTGATCTTTTGAAAATTAAATCTAGCTTTTACCCTAGATAAGTTTTCCGAAATAACCCTTCACCGGTGTTTGCAAATTCTTTTTGTGGGTTTGGTGGGTTTTAGATTTGAAAATTTTGCTCAAAACTTGTGGTTTTGTGTCACCCACTTGCTAACCTTGTATTAGGAAAGCAACACATCCAGTATACTTGCTCCGTATATTACCTTTCGGTAAACTACTATCCGGTTGTAAAGGAAAGCGTTGAACAAGCAACTGTTAAGGCAATGTCCCCTGACATGCTTTTAATTATGGTATATAACGTGTTGGACGCAATTACTATCCTTTGTAGGAGCAATAGTAAAGCTCACCCTTATAATTTTTCGGTCTGGCACAAGGTCCTGTCTTTGACCAAGCTATGCAACCACCGTTCTTACGGTTGACACCTGATTTGGTTCAGGTGACCTAATGAATTCCAGGTGAATTCCTAGGATTTTACGTTCAATGGTAATGAACGCATTGAAAATGGGTTTTCAGAAAACAAATCGGTTTATAATTTGATCAAAATATTTTCTCGTTCAAGCTCGAGTTTAGATATCATTGAATTCTATGAGTTTGTAATTCTCAATCTTTAAGGTCAATCTCTAGGATTGAATAATATCAGTCTTAAAAGCTGATTTTTGATCTTTTAAGGAGATTATCCTTTCTGGGGATCTGATTCATTAGTCTTATCAAGCTAATTTGCACGGTGCCCCCCCCATTGTACGAGATAAATCCTTCTCATGGTTAGGATAAATCTGACCACTTGGCGACCCTGTTTGATGCTGAGGTCCGTGGATTTTCTGCTGATTTTAGTGATGACTTTTCTAGGTTTTTCGTCAACCTACAGCTGGTCTGGACGACAACTTCATGACCTAAATTAAGAAGCGCGTGTCTTTTTTGGAAGACTTTACTTCCTTTTAATGATGGAATTGATTCATCGTGTAGATCCATCTTTTCTTTTCTTTCATCGGGTAAAACAGTTTAGTTTAGTCCAAAGCAAAAGTATCTTCAATTATTTGTTACAGAAATATGTGACATATGTTTAAGATAACTTGGTAATTTTTCCCACACTTGGCTTTTATTTTCCTTTTTATTGTCCTCTATTCCATTTTAAATGAATTTTAACATTTTGGTTTGTTTCTCAATTTATGTCCTTTCCGAGGTAACAATAATTTCGGTGTTAAAACCTAGTTTTATCATTCATAAATATGTATAAACATGATTTTGAGTTCATTTAATTGAAAATTTTGAAAAATTTTACTAGAATTGGGTAGTCAGTATATAAGACTAGGGCTGTTCTTTATTATCAGAGAGCACTAGATTCTAATACAACTACTGCTTTACTAGTATTTTTATTGGTAACCAAGTGTTTAAGATAAAAAATTTTAAAAATCCCAAAGAATTTAACCCCTTCCCACACTTAAGATCTTGCAATGCCCTCATTTGCAAGAAATCAGTAAAAATTTAAATTATTGAGGGTGATTAGCGTAGAAATGATTAAATTTTACCAAAGTTTCCAAACATATTGTTGTTTATGTTGAATGATAAATAGTGCACATCATTTGTTCATTCCGTCTTGTTGTTATTTCACATATATTTTGCATCTTGTCGTCAAAATTAGTTGCTTTTGCTGAACTTAATGCCAGTCTTTGAAAATTCGTTATTTTACCCTGTTGTGTACATAAGATAAACTGCAAACATATATACATATTTTTGAAGTTTGGTATATTACCCCACATTCAAAAATTATTAAAATCTAATAATAAAAGTTAGAAAATTATAAAAACTATTACAATATTAACATTAGTATTAAATGTATCAACATTACAAATAATAAAATAAATAAAACTAAGTAGACTAGGGATGATACTGATACCAGTAGCGGTTCCATGCATAACCGTATGTGTTATAGAATGCTTCGGCTGGGTTATACGTAGGATACGGTGGTTGGATCTCTATAGACCAGGGAGAAAATACGGGCGATGGAGTAGGAATATAGTTTCTACCTACATGTTGGCAATGAGCTATGATTTGGTTTTGATGAACTTGCCAATCTTCAAATGCTCGATGTCTAGCATTTTCGTACTCTTGTGAAGCTATAAACCTTTGCATTTCTGTCATTTCATTTCTCCCTCACACATTACCTGGCTGTTGGTTTCTCTCAACCTGTGGATGTCTACCATTATATCATACTGCGGTGTTATTTCACCTCTTCAAAACTTTAGCACCATGGTATACATTTAAACCAATTGTATCGTGGGGTTCTGGTTCTTCGATTAATAATCCCCCCCGACTTATATCCACACCGAGATATTCAGCAATCAAAGTAATAAATATACCACCTCCTATTATATTGTGCGGTCTCATGCCCCTAACCATAGTTGATAAATAATAACCCACACAATAAGGTATACTTACAGTGCTTTGTGGGTCTCGAATACACATGTGGTAAAACAAATCCTGTTCATTTACCTTTTCCTTATTCTTACCTCGTTGTGTAATCGAATTAGCTAAAAACCTATGAATTACTCTTAACTCTGCTCTATCTATATCCAAATAAGAGTAATTTACCCCTTTAAATCGGTGATAGCTAGTCATTTGACTCCATACACCATGCGTATCAAAATTTTCATCAATCTTTCTACCATTTAATATCAACCCTCTACAATCGGCAGATGCTAACTCCTCAGGCGTATATATACGTAAGGCCTGAGCCACGTCTAGTAAAGACATGTGGCGCATCGAACCTCCTAACAAAAATCTAATAAAAGATCGATCGGCTAAACTAACTACCCGATCATTTATTTCTATACTACACAATAATTCTTCACACCATACTTTATATACAGGTCTACGCATGCTGAATAATCGTACCCAATCGTTAAAAGTAGAATTACCATACCTCTGTGTAAGTAATTCTCTAATTGGCCCGGCCAATTCTACAGCTTCTAACAGTGCCCATTCTATTACCCTAGGTACTTCAACAGCTTTAGAATGAAGAGTATGCAAACCCCTTTGGTATTTTGGATAATCTATCCAACGTCTGTCAAATCTCAAGTTCGGGTGCAAATCTTCCAAGTGCATATCAGAAAATGTCATAACTGGATGAGGTATATCTTGTTTGTAGTAGTTATCCACCTCCTGTTGTTCCGCATTCTCAGCAGGAGCATTGCGAGCTTGGGATGAAGATTCACCCCTTTCAGTCTGCAAAACACATCAAACACAATTTTTGTGCATCCAAATATGCATTAGTGTCAGCAAAATCATCAATCAAAATAATTACAATGACATGTTCAATTTATATCAAACTTAAGCTCTTTTTTATATTTTTATCAAATCTACACTTTTTCAAATAAGCATATACGAAAATGTTCGCCAAGTTCATAAGCATTCAACTCAAATAACATGTCAAAATAATCATTACTAGCATTTAAACAAGTTTCAAATGGCATTATTTCTCAAAAATCAAGTTCATGAATTTTAGACTTGAAAAAGTCCACTTTAATTCTCAAAATCATGTTTAGGCTCAAAGTTTGGATCATTTAACTACCTAAACATGTTACACTACTTAATTTAGCAACAATTCATGATAAAAATCGGCCATAACCTGTTTATATCAAAAAGCCCCAAATTGCTCAAGAACACAAACCCTAGATTACTCAAAATTTGAAGTTTAAGGCTTCTAATCATGTTAAATAGCATCAATCTAGGTTATACAAGCATAATACACAAGAAATTTAAGCATAATTACACTAAAAAGCATTAAAATCGAATTGGGTAAAAAAAATTGCTCAAGAACACTAATTTTTGGATTAAATGGTGTTTAGGTGTAGAAATTTACCGTTTTTCTTGAGTAATTCCTTGATAGCATCCTTCTCAACATGATTTTAGTAAAAGATTTGATGATTTTCGGTGAAAAAATTCGATTTTGGGAGTATTTCTTCGGTATTTTTCGCAGTTTATGTGGGTGTGGGTGAGCAACTGATCTGTTTCTGGCCGTTTTATTTTTTTCTGGGTTTTTGGTCCTCCGCGAGTCGGGCGTTTGACAGTTTCAAATACCGCGAGTCGCGGTGTTTGTTTTTTTTTTATTAATTAAAATCTTTAACTTATAAAACAAATATAAAATAAATTTAAAATTTTGTTTTCCTTTGTTTTAGGACGAGGTCGTTTCGGAACGATGTCCTAGTCCGTCCTTCGACAAAATTTTAAAATTTGTCTATTTGTAGCGATTGTTTTAAAAGCTAAGATTTTTGGGGTTTTTAATGTTTTGGCATACTTTAATTCAATAAGATTAAAAATAATGATAATAAAAGTTCTCGCCCCTCCTTCGGGTAAAGCAATTTCAGTTCAAAGACCTAGTCTTCAACTTACGACGAATTTTAAAAATCATATTTTTAACTTAGCGAAATAAAGTAAATTTTTGTTTTTAAATTCACACCAAACTTAAATTAAAAATGCATAAAATTAAAAATTCATATTTTAAAAATTAAAAATTCACACCAAACTTAATTTAAAAATTCATATTATAAATTCACACCAAACTTAAATTAAAAATTCATATTATAAATTCACACCAAACTTATATTATATTTTTGTTGTTATACATACAAACTTAAAAATATTAATTTTTCAAATATTTACAATTTTAAATATATTGATTTAAAAAGTTTACAATATTAAATTAATAACTATATATTAATTTAAAAAAAAATGGTAAAAATAAAATTAAAAATCTTTTTGGCTTTTATCCCACTTTAATCAATCAAATATTATCAAAAACATACGCCCCTCTTTTTGGTAAAGTAATTTCGGTTCCATTACCTAATTTAACTCATGACGAATTTTTGAAATATTTTGGGTTGATTGATGAAAGATATTTATACCTTAAGAATAAACGTTAAATTTCGCCGTGATGTAATAAATTTTTGAATGATATCAATAATTTCGGTCGCCAAACCTAATTATATTCAATACCAATTTAATACTTTATAGCGAACAAATTAGCGTTTATTATCAAAAGGTTAAAAATAAAAATAAAAAAAATAAAAACTGTACAGACTTACCTGTGAGATAGTATTCTTAGTGATACGATCTATCACACTCATAAGATAGTCGGTTTAATTGGTTTTCCATAGCTACAAAGGCGTAACCTCGAGCATTCAGTGTTTTTTCTTCTAAACATACGAACGGTCCGTCTCTGCATAAAGTAACAAATTCGGTGTTTGAATAGGTTTGATTATTTGAACATTTACCTCCATGTGACTATTTTCCGCATTTGTGACATCTTTCAAGGTGTCGTGCTCTTCTTTTCGCTGCGGATTTTGATTTTCCTTTACCAAATTGTAACTTATTATCTTCGCATCTGGATTCTTTTCTTACTCCGTCCAATCTTTCTCTGATTACTGATAGTATTTCACTCAGAAGTGTGTCATTATTACGTTTAGTGATCAAAGCGTGTAGTATTAGACCATGGTTTAGTTCACAGGCAGTCTTCATTTCCTAAAAAAATAAAAATTCAGAATGGGGGGAGAAGACTAGTTCTTTAGGGTCTGCTAGAGAAAGACCATTCGGGTTCTATTTTCGAGAACTACACGAAAACAGAAAATCTAACTCTAACAGAAATACATATTATCCTTTAAAAGACTTGATTCTCCCCACACTTAGTTAGCTGTGGTATTGAAATTGTGATTAACTTCATTGTCAACTTCCATTGGACAATCTATGTAATGTTTAACTCTGTGACCATTAACCTTAAATTCAATCCCATTTGAATTTATTAATTCTATCGTTCCGTATGGGAAAACTCTTTTGACTATGAATGGTCCAGACCATCTCGATTTCAATTTTCCAGGAAATAGCTTGAATCGTGAATTGAAAAGAAGAACTCTGTCTCCTTCTTTGAATTCTTTTGAACTTCTGATTCTTTTATCATGCCATTTCTTCGTTCTTTCCTTATAGATTAACGAATTTTCGTATGATTCATGTCTTAATTCTTCTAATTCGTTTAGTTGACTTAACCGTAGACGTCCAGCTTCATGTAAATCAAGATTACATGTCTTCAAAGCCCAAAATGCTTTGTGTTCAATTTCTACTGGAAGATGACATGCTTTTCCATAAACAAGTCTAAAAGGTGTGGTTCCAATTGGAGTTTTGTAGGCTGTTCTAAAAGCCCAGAGTGCATCCTCCAATTTAATGGACCATTCCTTCGGATTTGATCCTACGGTTTTCTCTAGAATACGTTTTAAAGCTCGGTTGGTATTTTCAACTTGTCCACTTGTTTGTGGATGATATGCGGTGGAGATTTTATGAGTTACTCCATATCTTTTGGGAACTTTCTCAAGTTGATTGTTACAGAAATGAGTTCCCCGATCACTTATTAAAGCTTTCGGTGTTCCAAACCTTGCAAAAAGACATTTTAAAAAGTTGACTACAACTCGTGCATCGTTAGTTGGGAGAGCTTGTGCTTCCGCCCATTTAGATACATAATCAATGGCTACGAGAATATAGAGATTATTATGAGATTTTGGAAATGGACCCATAAATTCAATACCCCAAATGTCAAATACTTCACATACTTGAATGACATTTTGTGGCATTTCATCACGTTGACTTATTTTTCCGGCCCTTTGACAAGCATCACAGGATTTGCAAAGAAGGTGTGCGTCTTTGTAAATTGTAGGAAAATAGAATCCAGCATCATAAACTTTTCTTGCTGTTAGTTGAGGCCCATAATGCCCTCCTGTTGGTCCTGTGTGACAATGGTTTAAAATTTTACTAGTTTCATCTCCGAATACACATCGGCGTATTATTCCATCTGGACAACTTTTAAACAAATGTGGATCTTCCCAGAAATAGTGTTTTATATCACTGAAGAATTTCTTTCATTTTTGGTACGACAATCCTTTTTCAAGGTATCCACATACTAAGTAGTTTGCATAGTCTGCAAACCATGGAATTTCATTATAATCTATCTTCAATAGATATTCATCAGGAAAGTTGTCTTGTATGGCCGATTCATTTAGAACTTCTAATTCGGGATTTTCAAGACGAGAAAGATTATCAGCGGCGAGATTTTCTGCTCCTCTTTTATCTTGAATTTCAATATCGAACTCTTGTAAGAGTAAGATCCAACGGATTAATCTTGGTTTGGCATCTTGTTTTGAAAATAGGTATCTAAGAGCAGAATGGTCGGTATAGACCACCGTTTTTGCTAGAACGAGATATGAACGAAATTTGTCAAAAGCAAAGACAATAGCAAGGAGTTCTTTTTCAGTAGTTATGTAATTTGTTTGTGCTCCTTGTAACATCTTACTAGCATAATATATAGGTTGAAATCGTTTTTCAATCCTTTGTCCTAAAACGGCTCCCATTGCAAAATCACTTGCATCGCACATTAGTTCAAACGGTAGATTCCAATTTGGTGTTATCATGATCGGCGCATTAGTGAGTTTCTCTTTAAGAATATTAAAAGATTTGATGCATTCATCTGAAAAGATGAATGGAGCATCTTTTTCTAGGAGTTTATTCATAGGAGTGGCAATTTTAGAAAAATCTTTTATGAAACGTCGGTAAAAACCGGCATGCCCTAGAAAACTCCTAACTCCTCTAACATTGGTGGGATGTGGAAGTTTAGCAATTACATCTACTTTAGCTCTATCCACTTCAATTCCTTCTTTTAAAATTTTATGTCCAAGAACGATGTCTTCTTTAACCATGAAATGGCATTTCTCCCAATTAAGAACTAGATTTGATTGTTCGCATCTAATCAGCATTCGTTCAAGATTAACTAGACATGATTCAAATGTATCACCGAAGACTGAAAAGTCATCCATGAAAACTTCCATGCATTCTTCTATCATGTCGTGAAAAATCGCCATCATGCACCTTTGAAAGGTTGCAGGGGCGTTGCAAAGTCCAAATGGCATGCGTTTATAAGCAAAAGTACCATAAGGGCACGTGAATGTGGTTTTCTCTTGATCTTCGGGTGCTATTGGAATTTAAAAATATCCGGAAAATCCATCAAGAAAACAATAGTAACTGTTTCCGACAAATCTTTCCAACATTTGATCAATAAAAGGTAAGGGAAAGTGATCTTTTCTAGTGGTGTCATTTAATTTTCTATAATCAATACATACACGCCATCCTGTTACAGTCCTTGTAGGAATAAGCTCATTTTTTTCATTTGTAATGACAGTCATGCCACCCTTCTTAGGCACGCATTGAACTGGGCTTACCCTTGGACTATCAGAGATTGGATAAATTAAACCTGCATCTAGCAGTTTAATAATTTCTTTTTTAACTACATCTTGCATATTCGGATTTAGTCTTCGTTGGCGTTGAACATACGTTTTATGACCTTCTTCCATAAGGATTTTATGTGTGCAATACGAAGGACTTATTCCTTTAATATCATGAATTTTCCATGCAATGGCTGGTTTATGAGCTTTCAACACAGAAATGAGTTGAGATTTCTCATTTTTAGTAAGAGAATACGATATTATTACAGGTAATTCAGATTCACCATGTAAATAAGCGTATTCCAAATGGTTTGGAAGTGGCTTTAATTCTAATGTCGGTGGTTCTTCTATCGATGATTTATATCGATATCTGTCTTCTTCTTTTAGCATTTGAATTTCTTCTGTTGTTGGTTTATATCCATTAGCTATTAGTGTAGCTAACATTTCAGCTTCATCAATTGGTTCATTACCTTCTCCTAAAGAACATTCTCCTGTTCCTTGTAATTCTGGAAATTCTTCTAACAATTCTGCATGTGAATCTATAGTTTGAATATAATAACATGTTTCATCTGCAGATTGCGGTTGTTGCATTGCTCTATCAACTGAAAAGGTAACACTCTCGTCCTCTATACTTAGGGTCAGTTTCTTACCAAACACGTCTATCATTGCTTTAGCCGTGTTTAAGAATGGTCTTCCTAATATGAGAGGAACTTGAGAATCTTCTTCCATGTCCAGAACAACAAAATCTACTGGAAATATTAAAGTACCAACTTTAACTAGCATGTTCTCCATTATCCCTCTAGGATATTTTATTGATCGATCGGCTAGTTGTATGCTTATTCTTGTTGGTTTCAATTCTTCAAGATCTAGTTTAGCGTATAGTGAATACGGCATTAAATTTATACTAGCACCTAAGTCTGCTAATACTTCCATTGAACTAAGACTACCCAGAAAACATGGAATTGTGAAACTTCCTGGATCAGATAATTTTTCTGGTATCTTATTCAACAGCACTGCTGAACAATTAGCATTCATAGTAACGGCCGAGAGTTCTTCCATTTTCTTTCTATTTGAGATTAGATCTTTCAGAAATTTAGCATATCTAGGCATTCCTGAAATCACATCAATGAAAGGAAGATTTACATTTATTTGTTTAAACATATCTAAGAATTTGGATTGCTCGGCTTCAAGTTTTTCTTTTTTCATTTTACTCGGGTAAGGAAGTGGTGGTTGGTAAAGTTTAACATAAGGTTTATCCTTAACTGTGTTATCTTCATTAACCTTTTCAACTACCGGTTCTTTTTCCTTATCTTGTTCAGGTTGTGGTTCTTGTGGAGTAGGAATAGCTTCATCAGAAGTTACAGGTATTTCAGGTGGTTTAAGTGTTGTACCACTTCTTGTGGTAATAGCTTTAGCTGTTTCATTCCGGGGGTTAGCATTTGTATCACTAGGTAGACTTCCCGGTTTTCTTTCACCTATTAACCTTGCTAGGTTACTTACTTCTTGTTCCAAATTTTGTATAGAAGCTTGTTGATTTCTAAATGCTTGAGCATTTTGTTCATTAGTTTGTTTTTGAGATGTGAAAAACTGCGTTTGAGTTTCAACTAGCTTCGTCATCATATCTTCTAAATTCGGCTTTTTATCATCGGTTTGTGGTGGTTTGTTTTGAAAATTAGGTCTTTACTGATTGTAAGTATTATTGGATACTTGTTGATTGCTAGGACCTTGTTGGTTGTTGTATGGAATATTTCGGTTATAGTTCTGGTTTTGATTGTAAATCGGTCTTGGCGGTTGATAATTATTCTGATAATTATTTCCAGGCCTTTGGTTTATGTATGAAATATTCTCTCTTTGTTCCATTGTTAATTCAATACTGAGACAATCTTTTGTCAAATGTGGTCCTCCACACTGCTCACAACTAATTCGTATTGAGTGGATATCTTTAGTCATCTTTTCCATTCTTCTCTCGACAGCATCTATCTTTGAAGAAATGGAATCTAAGTCATGGCTAGGATCGGCTCTAGCTGCTTTAGATGATCTAACGATATCTTTTTCTTGGTGCCACTCATGTGAATGGGAAGCAGTGTTATCAATAATTTTGTAAGCATCAGTTTCGGTTTTCTTCATAATGGAACCACCAGCTGCAATATCTATGTCTTTCCTTGTAGTGATGTCGCATCCTTGGTAGAATATTTGTACTATTTGACAGGTGTCTAAACCATGTTGCGGACATCCTCTTAATAACTTTCCAAATCTAGTCCACGCCTCATATAGAGTTTCATTAGGTTTCTGTGTGAACGTAACAATTTCTCCTTGAAGTCTTACGGCTTTAGATGCCGGAAAGAATTGTTTAAGAAATTTTTCAACTAAAACATCCCATGTATCAATCGCCCCTTCAGGTAACGATTCCAACCAATCTTTGGCTTCTCCCTTTAAAGTCCAGGGAAATAACATGAGATATATCTGTTCATCTTCCACTTTTCTTATTTTAAATAGTGTGCAGATCCTATTAAAGGTACGAAGATGTTCATTTGGATCTTCCTTCGGCGCACCACTAAATTGGCATTGATTAGTCACCATATGTAGAATTTGTCCTTTGATTTCATAATCTGGCGCATTAATGTCTGGATGAGTAATTGCGTGACCTTGGCCAGTGCGTTTAGCTCTCATTCGGTCTTCCATACTTAAAGGTTCCATTACTTCCGTAATTGAATTTGTTGAATCGGAATCACTAGAGGATTCTGATTTAATGGTTCGTTCCTCAACAATCTCTATTTGAATGATTGGTGGTTCCGGAGGAAAATTTAATGGTTCAGGATCTATGAATTGTCCCTGAATATTCTCCGAATTCTCAATTGTGAGATCGAATTCAAAAAATGGATTATCGAAAATTTGAATTGGAGTACTTGGTTGACTGGATGACGATTCTAAAGAAAAATCAACGGCGGTAATATTTGCTAAATGTCTTGATCTAGTTACAGGTGGTGAACGTCTTGCTCGGTGCATTCACTGAATATCCTATTAGTTTTTAAAAGGAAAGAAAAATTATATAAGTTATCCAATTAATAGACTTTTCTGATTTTGTCCACGTTTCGAATAGCCAAAAGATGCAGCAGAGGGGCAGGATTCGTTTGGTCTCAATATAATTGAGGACTGTTTGGCTCCAATAACCCGGTCCACGTACAAATCCAACTATTACTACGAACCAGAAAATTTTGATGTCTATCAATTTAACCACTTAAAATAAATTTTCGTAATTTTAAGAAGTATAGATAAGAAGTAGAAAAAATTCTAAGTCCTAAAAACTAGAATGACGAGAAATAAGAAAGAAAAAGAGCGCGTCGAAAAAGGTCGAAAAAGAAAAGGGTTGAAAAATAAAAGGCGTCGGAAAATAAGAAATAAAAAGAAATGACTTATAGAACTTAAAAACACTCGACTAACCCAACCTTATTACTATCACTAACTTAAAATTATAATCGCAAATTGAGATTACTAATTGGAATGATAATTGATACATAGGTAAAAGGCGTCTAAAAATATTAAAACTTACAAGTAAAACTATATCCCAAATGGAAATAACTTAAAAAGAAACTAAAACTTAAAAAGACATCGCAAAATTCTAAAGCACTTAAATCTTAGTCTAAAGAAAAGGCACTTAAGGGATTTTACGGCAAAGCCTAAAAATCTAAAAGTAAAAATAACTATGGCAAAAACTATGTTTAAAACTAAAAACTAGCGAAAAACACAAATATTACGTTAAAACAATTAAAAAGGGACAAAATATAAAAATATACTAAAAGTTGTAAAAAGTACAATTTTTATAAAAATATTATTTTTATATTATTTATTTTATAAAATTATTAATTTTATAATTTAATTAAACTAAATAAAATTAAATAAAACAAAATAAACTAATTAAAACTAAATATTATAATAAAAATACCCTAATTAGGGTTTAGAATTAATAATAATAATAATTATCCCGTAATTAATGCTGTTAGGGTTCCTGTGTACCCGTGTCAGGGCTGCTCCGCGACTTGCGGTGCCCGAGGCTGGAAAACTCCGCGAGTCGCGGGGTTTCAAATTTCAGATCAGGTTGCTTCGTTTGACAGGTTCAACGTAATTTTATTTATATATATTTTTGTATTTTTCTGTTTTTAATTTAATTAAAATATTTATATAATTTAAATAAAACTTATATTTTAAAAACTAGAATAGAAATAAAAATATGTTACAATTTTATAAATAAAAATCTTAAAACTAGATTTATATATAAAATTTTTTTCGGTTTTTGATTTTATGTTTTAAATAAAAACATAATATTTAAATAAAACTTATATTTTTATAAAATAAAAATAAAGAAACTTTATAAAACTTAAATATTTAACAAACTCTTAAAAATATTATATTTTTGTTTTTCTTTTTATGTTTTCGAATATTTAAAACGTATTTTTACAAAAGCGTATTTTTTTTATATTAGCAAACTAAAAATAAATTTTTTTTCTTCTTTTTATTAGCGTTGCGCTTTCGGCGTTTAAGTTCCCCGGCAGCGGTGCCAAAAATACTTGATGTCAGAGCTAAGGGGTATAAAATACTATTAAATTTTAGCAGGAAATACTATTAAATATGATACAATTTTACACAAGATATTTATTTATTTATAGAATGGATATACTTAAACCTTGCTACAACACTTATAGGCAGTGTACCTAATCGTACAGTAGTGTAGTTTTTAGTAAGTCCGGTTCGTTCCACAGGGAATCTTTTTCACAAAGCTTAACGTTATATTAGTTTAAATTTATAAAAATACAAATATGTATATAAGTAATATTATTATTATAAAGGGGGTTTTTACCGTTTAATGACCGGTTTGTCGATTTTAAAACTTTAGTCGCAGTTAAAACCAAATGTAAAATATTAAATAAATAAAAGACTTAATTTAAAGCGTAAAGTAAATAACGATAATGAAATTGCGAATAATAAAAGTGCGATAAAATAAACTTGCGATAATTAAAAAGTACGATAATTAAAAGTGCAATTAAATACAATAACAATAAATAAAAATGCGATAATTAGAAGTGCAATTAAATATAAAATAAAGAAAATTAAATATGAAATAAAAGAATTATGCTTATTTAAACTTCCGTAATCATGATGTTTGACGTGTTGATTTTAGTTTTATGCCCATGGGTTAATTGTCCTTTGTCCTGGATTATTTAATATGTCAGTCTGGTTTTTGTCCATAACAGTCCATCAGTCATAAATATAAAGTGCGAGTGTCCTCGTCAAATTATCCTTATACCCGAAGTTAAATATTCTAACTAATTGGGGACTTAAACTGTAACAAGATTTTAATACTTTATTTAATAATTACACCAGGATGTCGACTGAGTGTAACCCAAGGTTTTAATACTTTGTTAACAATTATGCCAAGTGTCCTTGTACATAATTTCACCCCTGTTTTAATAATTCTAGTGGCTATTAATCCATTTCCGTGTCACGTTAAATGAACGATTATTCGTACATATAAATACCCCGCTCATCGTGTCCGATTGAGTGTATATGGTTATTTATAGGGAAGTCCAATTGTAAATCTTTATATTAAAATTAACAAACTATCATTTAATTAAACAAATATAAAGCCCATTAATAGCCCATAGTCTAATTTCCACAAGTGTCGTTCTTTTGTCCAAACCCCAATTATGGTACAAAGCCCAATTACCCAATTTTAATATTTTTAGCCCAACATCATGATTACTTCGGATTAAATAAGCATAATAATAACTTAGCTACGAGACATTAATGTAAAAATGTTGAACATAACTTACAATGATTAAAAATAGCGTAGCGTTACACGGACAGAATTTTGACTTACACCCTTACAACATTCGCTAACATACCCTTATTATTAGAATTAAAATTAAAATTAAAATTAAAATTAAAATATATATATATATATATATATATATATTACGTATATATTGAGAGAGAGATAGATTATATGATATTTTTACGATCAGAATTCGCTGGCTTTTATAGGGAATTGAGTCCAGGGGAACTCCGCGACTCGCGCCCTTTTTGCTCTTCAAACTCCGCGAGTCGCGGAGTTTGTAATTACAGCTCACCCAGCTTTGGCTCTTTGTTTACCGACGGTTTATTATATAAATATAATATATATATAATTTATATAATTAATTATATATTATATTATATTTATATACATAGTTAACTTGTAATTTTTAGTCTGTTGCGTCGAGCGTTGAGAGTTGACTCTGGTCCCAGTTCCGGATTTTCGAACGTCCTTGCGTACAATTTAATATCTTGTACTTTGCGTTTTGAATCTTGTACTCTTGTAATTTTGAGACGTTTCTTATCAATAATTGGAACCTCTTTGATTGTATTTTGTACTTTTGAGCTTTTTGGTCATTTGCATCTTCAATTCGTCGAATCTGTCTTTTGTCTTCACCTTTTATTATTTAAACGAATATTACTTGTAAATAGAACAATTGCAACTAAAAGCTTGTCTTTCTTGAGGAATAATGCTATGAAATATATGTTCGTTTTTAGCATTATCAATACACCATCTCCTTTATTTTTCTGTTAGTGCATGTTTTTGACTACCACATTCACATCCTCCAATCAACAAATATCCTAAAACTCCTTAATATAAAACCACCATCTATATCTCTTTTTCCTTTTATCTTACTCCTATTTTTCTTACGTGAACAACCGGGACCAGATTTTTTTTTCATTATTGACTGTGTATGATTGATATGATATTCAATTATATTTCATTTCACATCCACTAATATATCACGTTTTTTATTTTTTATATTAATTATTATATTATTTTATTTAATATTAGTATTATATTTAGATATGTATGGTTGGTTATTAAGTGGTAGGCGACTAATTATCACAATAATTTTACTTGTCTGCCATATTTTTTACCGTCAACCAATTGCAGTGGTATAACATAGTGGGTTAAGTGCTTGTACTTTACTATATAATTCCTTGCTTTAAGTTTCATCATATTTAATTTGTGTCGGTAGTTTCCTTGCTTTAAGTTTCACTAGCGATCATACCTTATTATTAGGTAAGTACCCACTAAGAAAAGCTTACCAACACTTTATAAAAAAAAAAAGGCTTTATATGATTAACTAAGTATTTAAATAGGTACCACCTTCTTTTATTTATTTGTCTCACCCTAAATCACGGGTATATCAACCCCGCCGTTTTGTTGCTTTCACGAAAGAAAAAAAAATCTAACTCGCCTTTATTAAGTTTTAAAGGTACTCCCAATATTTATATTTAAATCGTTTGTGCAAGTTTAGAAGAGGAGAAAAAAAAAATACGCAACCTCACAAGCTGCAATAGAAGCTGGCTAGAACACGTACAAAAGCGGTTGTGGACTTGTTGTGGTTATCGACCAGACAGAACAGGAAGCAATAGCAGTTACGTTTTGGTTTGGTGCTATTGGTTATTTTGGTTATGGTGTCGAAGATGGTTCTCAAATGATGGTGAGTGTGTTCATGAAGATTGATGATAGTAAAGTGATTCTTGGGTTGATCATTTGATAAAGAAGGTGGTGTTTAGTTGGTGTTTGATGAAAGAGTTATTGACGGGGTTAGGAGGTGATACCCGAGGTGAGTTTATATATGTGTAAGTAATATATGTATATGTATCTTAATATTTTTATTTTTTTTAACTATCCCTCTCAAAACAGGTTCATTTTATGATCGTTGTAAAATATTGGTTTTCTTGTTAATTAATTAATTCAAAGTAATTTAAATTAAATAACGTCAACAATTTTTGTAATACTTGATGAGTATAACTTAGTGATGGAAGAATCCAAGCTGATAACTTCTTGATGAGAAGACACATCGGAGGTTTCAGGATCTTCTGACGGTTTCAGCGGCGGAGGACGGTGGCCGGCAGAAATCTTGAGAGGTGGAAGTGGTGATTGAGCAACTAGAAGAATCACCATGATTATACGGAGCTCTTCGTGCTGATAACGTGTTATAATTTTAATACTTTATATGGCATATATTTTACTAATATTAAAGAAGATACTAATATGAAGAAGATAGAAGAGATTAAATTCTTATTCAAGAATGGTGTGTATACTAATTACAATCGATAGCATATTTATAGTACAATAATTCACTGTGCAGTTAGGTGGAACAGTAATATCCGTGATCCACCAAATATATTGATTCACCAAATTTTACTTTATCAAAAGTGTCGGCCACTACACCATGACACTTGACTTATAACATTATTATCATTATTATTATTATTATCACGTACTATTAATTGATATAACAATAATTTGAAAAAATCTAAAAACAACCCTTAGGTTGTCATTAAAGAACAAAATGTGCAAAAAGAATATTGATACTTTTTGTTGGTTAATTATAGAGGATGATTTATGCACAAGAAAATGCCTAATTTTTTAATGACAACCTTATAGTTAATATTAGAAGAGTTCTTAAGTTATAACACACACATGCATTATATATTCATACCATATCATGTTGATAATTTCCGAAATAACTTGCTGAGAACCACTTACTAACTTGTATTATTATACACGAATTTTTTTCCTTTAAAATAACCATCCAATAATCCAATAAAACTATTATTAGAAAGCTCTTAATATTGTTTTATCATTACTAATTATTATTGTTGTTAATTATATTATTATTATTGTTATTTTTGTTGTTGTCGTTGGATATAGAGGTGTTCAAAATTGGATAATCAAAAATTCGGATAGTAGATTTGGCCATTTGATATTTGAATTCGAAATTTTAAATATTCGATTTTAGAAATTCAAAATTTCCACTTCGAATATCGGATTAACCAAACATCCGAACTTTAATTTTAATTTGAGACGACTACAATTATATATGTAAATCACATAATCCCAAACACACACATAACAAAAAAGAAATGGTATTATAGTATAAAGTATAATATTATACATTATAATATTATAAAGTTATGTTCTAATCTTTTACTCATTATAAAGTATAATATAAAAATAATTATATTAAAAATAAGTATGTGTTTCGGATATCCTATCTGGTATTTTTGAAAGTAGCATCTAATATCTGAATCCAAAAAACCAGTTATCCGATTTTGAATTTCTAAAAATCTGAATATTGGAATTTTCGAATATTTTCTGAACGGATTTTAAAATTATTCGGGTTCCGAATTCGAATATAGATATTATGGATAGTCCTAGTTGCGTATACATACCATATTGACTACTTGTGTTTGTTGAAATACAAGTATAATATAAATATATAAATAAATATACAATATGATATTATAAAGCTATACTCTATTCTTTAAGTCTTATAAAATATATAATACTAATATAAATATATTGAAAATATGTATATGTAATTTCGAATATCTGAATATCTGATAATTTTGAAAGTGGCATCTGACATCTAAATTCAAAAAATCAGAAAATCGGATATCTGCCTTTTGAAAATCCGAAAATCCAATTTTTCAAATATTTTCGGATCGAATTTTTATTTTCGATTTCAAGTTATTCGTGAATTCGAACTTGGATATTATAAATACTCCTAGTTGCATATACATGCCACATTGACTATTTGTGTTTGTGGAAATACGATGAGATTGGATATGTTGTGGCTATGTCTTACATTATGCTACTTGGGAATAATTATTGTAGCTGTCAGTCAAGCCCAAATAATCGGTTATATTTACTTAAGTGGACTATATAATGCTTGAAGTCTAATGGGCTTTGCGCTATTGATTTAAAGAGCATAATAGAAATAGATTAAAGCTCAATTGTAATATTCATTTCCTATCCTTACCCTCGGCCTCAGGAAACTTATGATTAGTGATTACTCGGTATTTAGTTAGAAACCGTTTAATTCGAGAATCAAACCGAAATCAAATCGGGAAAAAACCAAACTGAATTAAAAAAACAGTTTTTGAGTCGAGTAAAACTGAAACCGAATTTGAATTCGGTTTTCGGCTTGATTTTCAGTTTCGGTTTTGAAAATTCTAAATTTGGTTAAACAGAAAACAAAATTCAAATCCGAATTCAAAATTTTTAAGATATTTAATTTGCATATTTATGTTTTAATGTCATTATTGAAATCCAAACATCTAAATAGATGTCACTCACATGATGATTTGGTAGACCACATTATATCTTACTCAAATTATTATGTTATTCTTATTAATAACAGAATTAGTAAACGTCAACATTAAGATGTAAATATTTATAAATCATTGAATTCTTGATAATTAAATATTATATCATAGTTTTAGGTTGTAAACAACTAAGACATCAATAACGCCAAAATTAAACTACCACGGTTCTGCTTTTTTCATGATTTTCGGTTTAAACCGAAACCGAGCCGAATTCAAATTCAGTTTTCAGTTTCGGTTCGGTTTCAGTTTTGAATTCGGTTTTTCGGTTCAGTTTTCGATTTTGCCCAAATAAAATTCAAAACCGAATACACCGAACCAAATACACCGAACAAACCGAAAACCGAACCGATGAACACCCCTATTAGTGATGATAATGATAATAGATATATGATTAATCTAATATTCATTTGATCCGATTTATTAAATAGATATGGATGACTTTAATGGTATAGCGGATGTGGATATTGATATGAGTGATCTGAAATTTTCATGGACCGAATATAGATGAAATTGTATCATCCACGAATATATCCACTATCTCTGAAATACATATATTAGAGCTTTATATACATATACATAATGTACTAAAATATATACATATTTATTTACATATCCTTATACATATACACGATACAGTATAAACTAATAAACTCTTAAGTTATTATAGAAAATATAGAAATATAAATTGTGAATATAAAAGTATGTATGTGAAAATTATAAAATTTAAATATCTTTACATATCTATGTTATTAGATTTTTATTTCTTTTTAATTATCGAATTTATGCGTAGATTAATTTTGGTAAGCTAAATTTTACTCCACCTCATATAAAAAGTTCTTAATCAACTATAATAACAATTAAAAAATAGTCAAAACATATGCAAACTTAACTAATAATCTTAAAGTTTACACGTAACATTAATTAAAATATATATATATTTACTTACAGTTGTAACATATTTTCCTCAATTAACAACAATTACATGTTTTTGTGTATTACATTATATTTATATTTGTTAAAAATACATCTCTCTTATACTTAAAGTGAAAACACTATTGAGTGACAATTCTCAAAAATATTAAATCCTAACCATCCAAACTTTTAACCATCTCTAATCATAGCCATTCATTTCAAAACCAACCCTTAATCACGTGATAATTCTTAGATTAAGAGGTAATCAGACAAAATTAGCCTTCAAAACTTACAGGGTTTAGCCCTAAAATTAGGTATCGTTCCATCTCAAATTCATTTGCAAGTTACGCAGTCTTCTTCAACCCTTCAAAACTCTCTCATCTCAAATCAGTAACACTCAGCTAATCAACAATATCTATATCACTCGGTATTCATCAGATTCAAAATCTCTAATTCACATATCCGATCAAACCCGATGAATATCACTCGGGTCTTTTTCAGAATAAAACCACGATCCGTTCTTCATCATCAACATACATAATCGATTCAACACCCAGTAATGGGGTTTTCACAAATTAGATTCAACACCTATTTTTAGGAAAACCATGAACAAGATTCTACATTTTAGGAAATCATACAGGAAATCATGACTTTGCGACCCAGAAGGATATGATTTCGCAGTTTTAGGGTACGTAATTTTGTCATCTTCTTATTCAATTTTGGATTTTTAGCCTAGGTTATTGATTATTATACAAATTAGGGTTTTGTAATTTTCATTGATTTACAAATGTTTTAAATTTAACCGTGTAGAAAATTGTTGCTGATGATCGAAATAAATGGAACCTGGGTATCTTTCTGATTTTAGTTATTGTTAATTTCTTCGAATTTGATATTTTGTTTCGGATTCAAATAGAAATACTTTGTTTTTGTTTCAGATTCAAAACATTATTGATGAATAATCGATGTACATCAAATGATTTGCTTCGTTGCTATTGTTTCAGTGTTTATCACGAGGTATGAAATACAATTTTTGATGCAATCAAATATTAGCATTTTGACGTTTCTACAGACTTATGAATTTATAGTTGTTAAATGAACACTAATGCATATAATGAGTTTTCTTAATGATTGTTTATTGGTCTAAGAATTATTTTGAATGCTTTGTGTAATCTGAGGCATGATTCATGATTTGCCCAAATTCTAAATCATGTATGCGGCAGTCGATCATTTACTTCATCAAACCTATCGATATCAATAAAGAAGTAAAGATGTAAAACAGTCACTTCTCTTCTATTTGGTCAAGTATCACCACCTCTCTAATTTTTGGTGAAGTCGGGTATTAATTATCTGCATGGATTATTGAACACTTTAAGAATGCAGTTGCACCAGATACATGTTAATAGCCCTTAAAAATCACTATGACCGATGAATGGGTAAGGGCAATTTCTGAGGATACATTTATTAATATGGGTTGCTGAATATACATGTACTAAAAAGCACTATTGCTGTTATTATCCTTTCCCATTCAGTCAGTTATTAAATTGTTCATCATGTAATTACATGGTTCAACGTAATGGGTGTATATGATATTTGTATTTTCTATGAGTAAACCATCTTTTAACTTGGATTATGAATAATTACTCCAACTTATGAAGATATATACCAATTTCTTCAAGTAATTAGCGTGAATCTTTGATGTATTAAATGCTATTTATATATGCTTTGAATGAATTATCCCTTAAATTTTCAGGAATTCAACTGACTGTGGAGTAGCTCTCGTGTTACTTATGGCTTACCTTGCTTACAATACAGCTCACGTAAGTGATCGACCATCTTTAACGGTTTAATATATGTAACGCAGTAAGTTCTTTGGAGATGGGTTTTGGATTATGAAGATTGTGTGGATGGAAAATGAGATGTGATTGAATTGACCCCTATTTTCATTTGATATTCCCGTATGGTTATGGATTAGTAGGGGTAATTTCGAGAGTTTAACTCCTAATGGTGACTATATCACGTTATTCGGGAGAGATTAAGAAATGAATGGTTGTGATTTGAAGAATAAAAATGCATGGATGGCTGAGATTGTTTTTTTCATAGAATAACATAACGCATCAACTGTTGCAACAAACTACAATAATCGAGTTGCTGAATGTCGCTAAGACTCGGTAAGTCCATCAGCTTGCTTTGTGTTCTTTTTTTATTATTTTTCTTTTTTTACTTTTTTGCTGTCACAGTTGTTAAATTGAGTGTTTAGGTTTTATATATACAACGTTGTATTTTTTATTTTTGTATATTGTGTATAGTTGCATATATAATTGATTTATGCTATTAGATGTGTTGATTTTTAATTTCTTTAAAAAGGTGTTGAGGTCATATATATAAGTGATTTATGTTAATAGATTTGTTAATTTTTAATTTCCCTAACAAGGTGTTGCGGTGTTACCGTTTATGAAATTGATTTTCAAACTCTCATCCCCAAAAACCAATTGTGTCATTATTATTTAGTAGGATTCAAGGGTCAATATGCATTTGGGGCATGTTGTTATTTTGTATATCACGGTTTATGCATCGATGCATGTTACTATTTTGTATAACTTTTTAGATGTGGTTTCATTCTAAAAAAAAGTTGAACCAAGACTCTAAATTCACTTTTGTTGACGTGTAAAATCCCATTGAATGATAATAAGCATCTAACACTTTACGGTCACTAATTAGGTGATATAATTATAATTATAAGCATTATTCATTATTCATATATCTTTGATATAGGCTAAGCTTAAACCTGGCACGTCTCTGATTGTTGATTGCCATTGTTATTCAGGGTGGCTCGCTACTGCCACAGGTCTTAATATTTAATGGTGCAAGTTGAGAGTCCTTTTTTTGTATGACATTGTAGTTTAACCGGTCGGTTTTGTGTTCACAATTGATGAGATTGTGCAGGCTTCATAGATGGGTTGCTGGCATCTGATCTGGATAATGGAATAAATCAACAAACCAGTGAGTATTATCTTTCTTATATTCAGAGCTCAGTGGATTTAGGTGTCTTAAGAGAATGGTATTCCAAATGCTCATATAAAAATGTAAATAGAAGTATTTTGGGAACTCGAATCCAATGACCTAGAAGGTGACTATTTATCACTTCACTTGATCTTATAGGTTTGACTATCCTACAACTTTATGCTTCTTCATTGCTATGTATGTATCTTCTAAATATAAATCATGGTTTATTGGCCATTTATCACTTGATCTTATTGGTTTGACTATCCTGCAAGTTTATGTTTCTTCATTGTTATGTATGTATATCCATTGTGAATTGTTGACAAAATATAGTGTTTTTGATTATGTTTAAGTGCAACAAGTGTTACGAATTAGTGTTGCAATGATCATGGAAAACTGGAGAAGAATGGGTAAAAGATTTAATCAACAATCTAAAACGTGAAAAATCATAATACAACTCCAAAAAATCACCAGTTGGTACGAATTTTTATTAGACGCACACCATATGTTTGATGAAATGACAAGGATAAATTTAGTTGCAGCCTTGCAGGTAAATTTTTGGTACCCATCTTTATATTTTTTATCTTTATTTTTATTTTATGTCTTTGTTTAAATTACAATTTCATTAAAATTTATGGATTTATAGCATTTTACTCTTATACCAAATGATTAAGGTTTACATGTGCAGATGGGGTTTCTAATTTTGAAAAATTATACTCTCTCGATGCATGTGGGTGAGATGTAAAAAAAACAAATATTAATGCTCATGACCATAATTAGTTGCCCAAGTTCTATATTTTAAGTTTAGCAATCCCTGGTTCCATCCAATGCTATACCTATGTCCAATTCTCTAACTAAATGTGATTATCTATGTAATTTTTAAAATGAGATAGTTGCTGCTAAGGCTATGGAAGAATGAGTCAGTCATATTTGTTTGGACCATTTTTGCACTTTGTCTTAGTTGTATTTGGGATTTTTATAATTAAAGGATGTGTGTTAATGTTGATCGTTATATATAGAAATCATTTTAAGCGTAGGTGTCAATATGGGTCAAACGACAAGCAAACTTATTGACGAAGATCACGGTGTCACCAAAGAATTTCTCACACTGGCTCCTTCTAAAGCTTCACGCATCAACTCAGTCGCATTCGAGATCAGAAGATTTTTCTCCTTATAAAGTGAGTATTCTTCAAACTGTTGTTGATATCATATTTGATATATTGGTTGACTAAATTGTTTGACTTTTTGTGTAGAGTGAGATGAGTGATTCATGTGAGAGTAATGTTCAAACTTGAAACAAATATTTCTTACTTTTTTCTAGCAGAAACATCCATGGAAACTTCAATTGTGTTGAGCATATGTAAAGAATGTAGAAGTTTCACTTATATGTCAATTTCCACGTCTAGGCCCGGCGATTCAAAAATGAATGATGTTATGTGAGTTGTATTTGGTATTAATTATTTGGTATTAATCTTTATATTAATATATTAATATAATAATATACTAATGACGTATGAGGAAGATATGAATACAGTTTCTCCATGCTGCATGAAACTCAATACCACATTCTGTGAAGGTAAGTTTCTATTATGCTTGGTAACTGATCTAATTTTTAGGCGTAATAAATTCACCATTCCTCTATAAGATGACTTAGCATTATATTATATCTTTTAAATAAATAAATCATTATATGAGTCATAAAAAAATAATGAACATTCTAATGATGATTGAATGCTTAGCATTATTTTAGCCTTTTCTATATTCATTAAATGCTTATAAATATAGTTGTAAATATGGTGGACCAAATAAATCTTAAGGGTTGTTGTTGTTGTTGTTGTTGTTGTTGTTGTTGTTGTTGTTGTTGTTGTTGTTAAGACACTTAATAGATCAGAATGTTCATGAGTATCTCTATTTGCAGTTTACCAAGTTATCGGTTGCTTTTTCTTCATCTAGGGGAGGTTTGGCTCCACATATAAAGTCTCTGAGGGCCACCGTGGTTTATGAGGTTAGATACAAATCTGGTTTCTTGCACCTGGGGTAAAAATATTTGTAATAGATTGTGCAACAGAGTTGGTTTATAACTTGGAACTCAAATGCTAATGATTGTTTAGGGTGTTTGACTATTTTTATTCAAAACTCATAAACTGATGTTTGATGTACAAGGTAATGGGAATCATTGTAGTGGAGCACCTCAACGAAAAAACAATGATTGAAGGGAAACACTTAATATGGGTCTGGATATGCAGTCAATACGGGTCCAAGTCAAATTGTGTACATTATTATGGGTCAGAACAACGCTTCTTATCGCATCTTGTGAGAATTTTGATATGAGCATCAGATTTGTCCTTCCCTGTCTACTATTGTTTTTATTATTTAATGATTAATTAATTAATGTGTTTGCCTTTTGGTCCGTTTTCATAAGGTGTAATAAGGTGTAGGCTGTGGAAGATTCAAGTGGACTAAAAGGTTAGTAGTATATATCTTACAATATCCCTTTGAAGTTTCCATCAGGTCAATACTATGGCTGGAAAACAGTAAGGGGAGACAACCTTTATTTTGTGTTAACTAAGAGATCGTCGTTACTACAAATAAAATATCTTTATTAATTCCTTTTTTTCTTTTTCTTTTTCTTTTGTTTAATGTGGTTAACTAAAATTATCCTTCTTCGTTTTTCTTCTAAATAATCATCATTTTGTTATTTTACGTGATATATGAAACTTGGTGAGACCTACTTTAAATAGAAGTCGACTGAGACTTGGTGAAACAACGAATTGGTTATCTTTTAAACACGAAAAATGTTTCACTTTTAAAGAAAAAGAACCTAATAGGGATCAACAAGTTAATGTTGTTTTGTGGGTGAAAGGGTCAGCTTGACTAGATCCAAATTTCAGGACGTCGGATACAAAGAAAGAAATTAGTTTGTCTACTTTTGATTAAAAGTCTTCTATGACCCCCATTTGCTGCAGGTCATACGTTGCAGATCTTAATCTACAAAGATCAAAGCCCCAATCATGACTTCTCGAAAATGTGAGTGTACTTTTAATTCAATATGTGATTTTGTGCTTTACGCCATAAGAATTGGTCTCTCAATATAGGTTTACATAATTTAGATATCAGTGCCATGGTGTTTGTGTAATTAGTCAATTTCGTGTTCCAAAAGGAGAAAACAGTACAACAGAGCAATACCAAAATCAGTGGATATATACCAACGGGCTTTTCGTAGTCATCTTATCTTTTGGTGTCCTTATTACTTCTATGAAGAGTAGAGGTGCTAGGTCTTGGCGTTATGGTACATGGTGGTTTTGAAGTTTTATAGCAGATTATGGGGTCCCACTTATGGTGTTGGCTTGGACCGCATTATCTTATGTAAAGCCATCCGAACTTCCTCATGATGTCACTAGGAGACTTTTATGCCCTCTACCTTGGGAGGCTGGTTCGTTATCCCATAGGACCGTCATCAGGGTATAAAACTACTTAGTAAATAACATTGCAAAAGATACATTTTGAGTTACAGGTGGCAGTTCGACCCTTTTAATATTATATGGGTTGATTTGGGTTATGTCATGACTCATCTGTAAATGTGTCAAACATGTATAATATATAATTTAGCCTAAAAGGAAACGGGTGAGTGAACGCAAACAACTGATAAAACAGACCCAAAATTTTTTTACGTGGGAATGGCCTTGAAAAGAACAAAACAGAATTCTCGGTGCTTCAGGGTGTGAGTTTTTCTTTTCGTCTTCTTCAAGTACAACATTATGTCCAGATGAATATGAATACTGAATGAAAAGTTTTCAAGTACTATAGTTTTTATTTTCGTTCACCAGGACTCTAAAATCATCTTGGTAGCTTGGTAGATTAAGATAGTTTGCTATCATCTATTTTTTTAAATTTAAATTCTATATTAAATGAAGATATGATAGATGTTTCACATCTATTCTTATATGTGTCCAATGCGGGTTAATTGGTGAAAACCAACTAACCTTGTGTAGAAGTGGCTATGAGAAGTCTCTGTTGGCAAAAGACAATTGAAATAAAGAAAACTAATGTTGTTTCTCTCATATAAAAGATTTAGCATTAGTATCTCAGTCTTTGATTTGTCAAGTTTAACTTATGTATTAAAGGGGAACCATACTACAGATTCTAAAGCTGACGAGGTTACCCTTTTGTTTCAAATTTCATTCGATTACTCATATTAAATCATTTTGCATTTTTTTACATTTCAATCCAATTAATGTCAAAACTCTTGAGTTGATAGTCTATCTACCAAGTTGTATTGAAAGAATCACAATATCATCTTTGCACAATTAGTATCACAATTCTTTACCTGCTACACGAGAAATTAAAGTTGAAGAAGACTTTAAGGATGATGAGGTAAGAGGAGCTGGTGTGCAAAACCAGAATCAGTCTTCAGCTCATGATCAACCAACTCAATTTCCAACAAACGAGGTTCATATCAATCCAAATCCAAACCCAAACCCTAATGATGCTCTTTTGTTCACATTTCCGATTCGTAAAGCGAGATGCTTGGTATTTTTCTACTAACACTTTTTTGTTTCTTTAAATGCTTTGAAATATTTTTCTGACCACATCCTCTTTTATTTAAATAAATTGCATAAAGTAGATTATCTCTAATTGTAACTTATACTTATATGATATAAAGTTACTTATTTACCAACGGTTTCTTATTATTTTTCAGCGAATTTCAAATGAATGGTACGGTCTACGAGCAGGGGTGAATATAGAGTTAAAGGGGTGGGGTCCTATGGCCCCACTAATGTATACATTTTTCATACGATATACTCTTCAAATCGTATATGACACCACTAAATTTAACTAGATGACCCCATATATTTTAAAATCAATGATTTTTTTTTTTAAGTAAACAACCATCAAGTGTCCTTTTTATATAATTAGCTTTGAAAATTTTTTTAGGACCCGGTAACGTTATCATCCTAGATTCGCCACTGTCTACCAGGAGTTTTCCATGGCTCAAGTGTTACTGTTGTCAATATTGATGCAAGTACGGGGTTTTATAGTGGAGAAAGGAAAACAACAGCCAAGGTAGTATCCAGAGGATGTAGGCAATTTATTAGCATAATGATTTGGCTGATGGAGATCTATGTACGGTGACCTACGATGTTAGCCAACTAACGTTCCAACTAATTGAAGTAATGAGGATTCTTTAAAATTAACTGTTTGACAACAACAAATAAAGTTTTGGTTAGTTTTTCACTGTTTTGTTCATGTGTGACGTGTTATAAGTTTGCTATGTACTTGGAACACTCATTATCATACTTTTAATTTGCATTGCTATATATATATATATATATATATATATATATATATATATATATATATATATATATATATATATATATATATATATATATATATATATATATAGTGGTAGGATCAAGAGGGAAGTAACCAATCGGGGGGAAGCGGGGGGAAGCAAAAAGTTTTTTTTTTTTTTCGTTTTTTGAAAAAACTTTTTTCATGAACATTATAGATGAGATGAAAATATGAACATTTAGTAGAGACACTTTGTGATAAATGTTTTTATTTTGGCGGGAAAACGCTCGAAGAAGTAATGTATAACAATTATCGTGTTTTTCGAGCGTATGTTGAGGTTTTAGCTATTGGGATTTAGATATTAGGGTTTAGATATTAGGGTTTATAGGGTTTAGATATTAGGGTTTAGAAATTTAGGGTTTAGGGTTTAGATTTAGGGTTTAGATTTAGGATTTAGATTGAGTTTTTAACACGAACGGTTTAGAGTTTAGGGTTTAGGGTTTAGGGTTTGGTGTTTTGCATAAACCCAAAACACCAAACCCTAAACCCTAAACTCTAAATCGGGCTAAATTTTACTTCACAAAACATGGAAAAAAAAACGTTCATATTCTTCACGAACAATATTATCTTGAATGTTATTTTTGTCGATCGTTTTCCCGCCTAAATAATAACATTCATCACGAAGTGTCTCTTCTAAATGTTCATATTTTCATGTGATCTTGATGCCGGAAAAAAAAAATTTCAAAAAAAACGAAAAAAAAAAATTTTTGCTTCCCCCCGATTGGTTACTTCTCCATTGATCCTGCCCCTATATATATATATATATATATATATATATATATATATATATATATATATATATATATATATATATATATATATGTTTGCATTTTTAATTTGCATTGCTACATTGGATATAGTAAAAATAAAGATATAGCTAAACTCTAATACATTATTGAAATTCTTAATATTCTTTTTACACTCATAAAGTCCCGCGAATTCGCGGGTCCTCAACTAGTTGATATTATATTGGGTCGTGTAATCTGAGTTTTCTACTTGCAACATCATTTTTGTGTATAAAATTATATTTATATTTGTTAAAAATACATTGATATTATATTGGCTCGTGTAATCTAAATTTTCAACTTGCAACATCATAAATTTAATTTTTGTTTTGAACGACGATTTTTTAACATCAGTAGATCATTTATTTCAACGACTCTCATCATTTGCACGTAACACACGCGTTCGGGCGGAAACCCAAACCCGATCGACGGTACTCCGGAACACATCCATTCGAGCAGTGGTCCGGGTAGAGGTCCGTGAACGAATCCGATAAAACCTCTCTATAGAGTATAGTGTCAATATATACCACCATTATTGGTGTTCAATTGATTTAAGGAAAATCATGTCAATATATACCATCATTATTGGTGTTCAATTGGTTTAAAGAAAATCATGTCATCCCTAAGGATCGAACTCATGACCTCTCCCTATCCCATGACACAAACTCAAAAAGTATATGGGAAAAACCGTTGGACTATGTCCGCAAGTTCAAATCATAAATTTAATTATATAATATAAGTTTAGCATTGTTTTTTTTTTTTTTTTAAATAAGTAAGCGCAATTAAACTACAACTAATTATCCTTAGTAACATCACAAATAACTCAACGTGAGAGTTGTACATTTTTTTATAAAAATTGTAGTTTTCATATTGTTCTACCTTAGGACTTCATTGTTCATGTGTTTCAGTTTTTTATCCAATGACATGATATAAATATTTAACAGAGTATCATAAATATATTATTTTAAGCAATTAACAATCAAAAATCTTACCGTCGTCACTAAAGTTAAGCGCATTGTACAATATAAATTAGACTTTTGTTGCGGGTAAATCAATAACACTAATATATCTTTCTTTAAACCCATTAAAAGACGTTGCTTTACCAATTACTAAAACAATGATTGTGATGTTATGAGGGTTTAAAATCATAACACCCAAGTTATTACCACAAAAGGGATGGGCCAAATATAACCCTAATCATGTCATTTTCACGTGGTCCTGAAGTTTAATTGTCATAAATATTTCTTCAGTCAACCAATAGCAGCTACACCCTAAGTAACTTAAATTCGTCAAATTTTAAATAGATAATAATAAATACGGAGCAATCAACGAGAAAATAGAAACTCAGATTTCGTATATTACTCCTATATAATAATAGAGTAATAGTCACTTCAAGTGACATCGTATTAGGTTAAAATTACTCCTATATACTAATAATCACTTCGAGTCACGTCGTTTTGAGTTAAAATGGATGCCTTTTAACACAAATATATACAACTAGTGAAAAGACCCGTGGAACCACGAATTTTTTATATGAAACAGTTGAATTTAAATATTTAGATATTAAACAAATACAAAATGGTATAATCGATTAGTTAACATCACGTTCACAATTAGATAGTCAACTACCATTAGCGTATGAATGAAAATGCAATTGGTAAACTATAATAAATTACGAATATATAATAAAGTGTATTAATCCACATGTTGTTGATTAATTTATCATCATACAGGATCAATCATAACATGTAATCACAAATTAATAATATGAACATTAAAGGAAAACTTACTTGATGATGGAAGAATCAATTTAGGGTTTGATGATGATGAAGCCATGATTAGGGTTGATCAATTCCTACAGTAATATCAATAATCCAATGGAGGGATTTTCTCTTGAATAATTGGTGTTCTATAGAGAATCTTGAATTGATATTATGCAGAGAATAAACCACGCACCCTCATGTGACGATCGCTCCAAATTCATATGGACGAACACGTCATTCATTGATTTCATTGCGAGGTATTTGACCTATATGTGATACATTTTGTAACATTGTATTCGTTTGAAAAGGTATTTCATAAACGAATATATAAATTTCAGGTTTTTAACATCTGATGATTCCTACGTATAGACAATCACCATTTTAATGGTTTACAATAATACATCTGTTGACAATACAGTCAAAATAAGATACATGGTAATGGTTTGGTGAATGCAAGTTTCTTGTATATAACATGTATGACTCCAAGCACATATCTTGTATCACGTATAAGCAAACAGCGGAAGACTTCTAGAAACCTGAGAATAAACATGCTTCAAGTGTCAACACAAAGGTTGGTGAGTTCATAGTTTTAATATTACACATAATCCGTATATCGATGTGGATTACAAAAGTTTAGTTGTTTTATTCAAAACGTTTATCAATAGGTTTTACATAAAAGGTGGATCACAAGATTTCAGTTGTTTCATCCGAAACGTTTATCAATTGGTTTTACATAAAAGGTGGATCACAAGATTTCAGTTGTTTCATCCGAAACGTTTATCAATCGGTTCTACAAAATTGAGCACCCTGGTAACTAAACTTTAACGTTTATATAATTTGTACCCTCTGTATAATCATCTTAATAATACACGCAAACCAACGTGTACGCTTCTCAAATAGCATACGTCCGTTAAAAGGCTAGCGCTCTAGCTCGAACGGGGATGTCAAGCCCTATGGATCCATATACTACTACTCGCGCCCACCAGTTCTTATAACCGGCAGTTACTAGTTACCAAAGCTAAGGGATTTTCGGTTCAAACTCGGTGTAGAATTAAGTATGTACTTGTATCCATTGCGTTTAAAATAAATTGCATGTATTCTCAGCCCAAAAATATATATTGCAAAAGCAATTAAAAAGGGAGCAATGAAACTCACACATATAAATATTGTATATCGGTTAATAAAGCATTTGCATGTATTCTCAGCCCAAAAATGTAGAGAGTAAAAGGGATCATATGAAACTCACTCAAATCAGTTTTAGTTTTTGTATTCATTTTATAAAACAGCGCATGTATTCTCAGCCCAAAAATATGTATAAAAAGGGATCAATGAACTCACTGTTTAATATTGATATACAATATTGTAGGAAAGCACGTAGACGCATCGGAGATAATAAACACGAGGTTTGATTCACAAAAATACCCCCGAACATTACCCATAACCTTCTTGGCAATAACCCATATTTTCCTTAGCTCTAGCTCGCTCGGAAACTCGTTTTGAAAATTACTTGGACAGTACTCCGTCGTAATATTTTATGTACATTATTATTTTTGTATCGCAAAAATAATAATACTAATAATAAGATTAATAAGATTAATAATAATCTTAATAATAATAATAATAATAATAATAATAATAATAATAATAATAATAATAATAAATATTATACGGAGTAATATATATTTGTGTATGTGTGTTTGATTTTTCATTCGAGCAAAACACCTGAATTTATAGTACCTGGCCTGGAATCTGGAGTCATGCGACTCGCATGGAAATGGCCTTCTGGCCATGCGACTCGCATGAGGACCAGGGACAGCTCACATTGTTTTGGCTCCTAGCTTGTCGACATAATTAAATAATATATATATAATATATAATTTAAATTAATTAATTATATATTATATTTTATTCCCATGCATAGTTGATTTGTAATTTTTGTTCCGATAAGTCGTACGTTGTTACTTGACTTATGTCCCGGTTCCGGTTTCTCGAATGTCCTTTCGTACGCTGAGAAAACTTGCATTTTACATTTCGTGACTCGTACCTTTGTTAAAATATAGCCTTAAATTATTCCTAAACTATACCACTCAAAGTATATCTTAAACTTTCGAGTATTTTGGTCATTTACTTCTATAAATCATCGTCTCACTATTTGTTAAAATACATTTTTAAAATAGTGTTTTACTGTAGCAAAGTCAATTTTACTGTAGCAAATAGTGATTTTCGAAAACACTGTAGCATTTTGGGTACTGTAGCAATTTGAAAATACTTTATCAAATTAGTGTTTTACTGGTTCATCTTAAACGTTTTAGTTAACTTATCTAAATATCAATCAAATCAATAATCGAATGTTACTATCGTTTACTAAATAACTTGAAATCATATATATTTAATTAGATATATAAACCAATAAGTTTAATGTACGGTATTATGCAATTAAAACTTTGTTACGTTTTCAAGTTATAGTATATATATGTATCTATTTACATATAATTGTTCGCGAATCGTTGAGAAAATCGAAGGGTACTTGAATAGTTCAAAAATTTTGAGATTCAGTTTTACAGACTTTGTTTATCGTGTCGAAATCATTAATCCTTTAAAGATTAAGTTTAAATTTAGTCGCAAATTTTCGGGTCATTACACCTCATATTTATTTTATAGTTATGACAGTTATTTCCATTAAATAACTGTCAAATTAGGTAGGGTATAAATTGTCATTAAGGCCAAACATAAGGGGGTAAATTGATGATGGTAATAAGGCCACAAATAAAATACGGGTCTAACATTCTCCCACTTGGCCGAATTACCATTTGTAGATAAACTAAATTAAGTTGGCCAAGTTTATCATAATTATCATAATTTCATATAGCACCAAAAGCAAAAAGATACAGCCTTACGTATCGCATTTGACACGGGACCCCCATCAATTATACTAATGGTACTAATATAAAAAGTATGATTTCTTTAAAGCCAAAATGACAAGAGCATAATGTGGTACACAACATTAGTTTATCTATAATGAAAGTTAAGTGTACACATTTGAAGTAAATATAGACAAACAAGACATTATAGTGAAGGATATTGTCATAAAGCGCTTTTATTAATAATTAAACATTATCATGAAATGGTACACTAACTACAACATCATGTAAGGTCTCGACGAAAACCCATCTTGGTCACGTGACTTGTAAATACATTGGGTGGTAGACCTTTAGTTAGCGGATCCGCAAGCATTTCATGAGTTCTAATGTGCTCGATACATATACGTTGTTCTTCCACTCTTTCACGTACGAATAAGTACTTTGTATCGAGGTATAAACCAGCTCCAGTCGAACTGTTACTGTTCGAGAAGCTCACGGCTGCACTATTATCGCAGTAAATCTTCAATGGCCTTGAGATGGAATTAACAATTTTGAGTCCAGTGATCAAGTTTCTCAACAGCATTGCTTGACATGTCGCATTATAAACCGCGACATACTCAGCCATCATGGTTGAGGTCGTCGTCAACACTTGCTTCTGACTCTTCCAAGAAATAGGCCCACCTGACAACATGAATATATATCCCATAGTCGACCTACTAGTGTCTTTGCATTTCGCAAAGTCAGAATTCGAGTATCCAATGACTTCAAGATTGTCGGTTCTTGTGTAGGTTAATTTGTACTCTTTCGTTCCTTGAAGATATCGCAATACTTTCTTATCAGCTTTCCAATGATGTAGGCCAGGATTAGATTGAAATCTGCCTAACATGCCACATATATATGCGATATCTGGTCGAGTACAAACTTGAGCATACGTTAAGCTTCCTACTACGGAAGCATAAGGAATTCGCTTCATTTCCTCAATTTCAACCTCGGTTTTCGGACATTGATGAGATCCAAAAGCATCACCCTTAACCACGGGAGCGACCGTCGGGGAGCAATGTTGCATACCGAACCTATTAAGTACGCGTTCGATATATGCCTTTTGAGACAATCCTAATATCCCATTGGCTCGATCTCAGTGAATTTCAATTCCTATAACATAAGAGGCTTCACGAAGATCTTTCATGTCAAAGTTTCTAGAAAGAAAACGCTTTGACTCATGCAAAAAATCAATATTATTACTTGCCAAAAGGATATCATCAACGTAAAGAACAAGTATAATAAAATTGCTCCCACTCATTTTGAGGTACACACATTGATCTACCTGATTTTTGATGAAGTTGTGTTTCTTCATTACTTCATCAAATTTTAAGTACCATTGACGAGAAGCTTGCTTAAGCCCATAAATAGATTTCTTGAGTTTACAAACTAAGTGTTCTTGGCCTTCAGATATAAAACCTTGAGGTTGAGCCATGAACACATCTTCATGTAAATCTCCATTAAGAAATGCAGTTTTGACATCCATTTGGTGTAACTCCAAGTCAAAATGAGCTACTAAGGCCATTACGATCCTTAGGGAGTCTTTTCTCGATACGGGAGAAAAGGTTTCCTTATAATCAATACCCTCTTTTTGAGTGTAGCCTTTCGCAACCAAACGAGCTTTATATTGCTCAATATTTCCATTTGGGTCAAGTTTAGTCTTAAAAACCCACTTGCATCCAACGGGTTTTGCACCCTTTGGTAGTTCAGCAAGTTCCCAAACGTCATTTTTGCTCATTGAATTCATTTCATCATTCATTGCTTCCTTCCAATGAGCTGATTGGTCACTAGTAATGGCTTCTTCATATGAAACAGGGTCATCGATTTTCCCTAAATCAAAATCAGCCTCATTCAAATAGGTATAGTAATCGTCAAAATTCGTGGGCTGCCTTTGTCGTTGTGACCTACGCAATGGTTGTTGAGTTTCTTGTGGTTCAATGTTAGTCACGGGGTTAGGTTCATTTTCCACGACGTTATTTGGATGATCATTAGAAGTTAAGTGATCATTCGAGCTGTCAAGTGGCATATTAATCGGGATGGGCACATGAATTATTAGTGTCTCATCTCGAGCCTCTTGAAGCTCAATTTTTCTATATGAACCACTCCCACTGTTGTTAGCATTCTCAAGAAACTCAGCATGGCGTGTCTCAACAATCCTGGTACTGTGAGAAGGGCAATAAAATCGGTAACCCTTTGATCGTTCTGGGTACCCAATGAAGAAGCAACTAATGGTTTTCAAGTCCAGTTTTCGTGATTGAGGATTGTATATCTTTGCTTCGGCTGGACATCCCCAAACCCGTAAATATCGTAAGCTAGGTTTCCTTCCTGTCCAAATTTCATATGGTGTTTTCGGGACAGATTTAGAAGGAACTCTATTAAGGATGTGAACAGCCGTTTTCAATGCCTCAGTCCAAAGAAATTCAGGAAGGTTTGAATTTGCTAACATACTTCGAACCATTTCCATAAGGGTGCGATTTCTCCTCTCAGCTACACCATTTTGCTGAGGGGTACCTGGCATGGTATATTGGTTAATAATCCCATGGTCTTTACAAAAGTCAAAGATCCAGGGGCTTGACCAACATCAGTATGTCTACCATAATATTCACCTCCTCTATCCGATCTTACCACTTTAATTTTACGGTCAAGTTGATTTTCAACTTCCGCTTTAAAAGTTTTGAACATTTCAAGTGATTCGGATTTTTCATTAATTAGGAACAAGTACATGTAACGTGAGTAATCATCAATGAAGGTAATGAATGATTTATGACCACCAATGGCCGAAGGAAAAGGTCCACATATGTCAGTATGTACAAGTTCTAATAATCCAGTACTTCGTGTGGCACATTTCTTATTTCCGTTGGTCATTTTTCCCTTTATGCATTCTACACATTTTTCAAAATCGGAGAAATCAAGATTAGGTAGAACTTCATCTTTCACGAGTCTAGTCATCATGTCTCATGAAATATGACCTAAACGTTGATGCCATAACTTTGATGAAGTTTCGAGATCTTGTTTTCTCTTATTTTGAATTACATTCTCATTAACATTAAATGATAAAAGAGATTTCGAGAACTGGTTATCTAAACACAACTTAAAGAGGTTTCCCTCGAGACAACCAGTACCAATAATACGGGAATTTAAACTAATATATACTTTATTGTATCCAAATGTAAATATATAATCATCAATAATTAGCTTAGATACAGATATTAAGTTTCGAGTCATGCTCGGTACATAAAGAGTTCCATAAAGATTCAAACAGAAGCCACCCTCTAAAATTAATGAAAGGGTTCCAACAGCTTCAACATTTAAATCAACTCCATTCCCGACTTTAACCGTTAGTTGGTTTCTTTCCAAACTCCGGATTGTATGGAATCCCTGTAAAGAATTAGAAATGTGTACCATGGATCCAGAGTCAATCCACCATGAATTAATAGGGACATTTACATTAAAAGTTTCATTAATCATAAAAGATTCAAATATACCTTTCTTTGCTAACCATTCCTTGAATTTCGGACAGTCCCTTTGAATATGCCCATTCTTATGGCAAAATTTGCATTTTGGACCGTCTGGGAATGAGTTAGTACTTGAACCTGTTTTCTGGACTTTATTTGGAGTACGCTTATCTCCACTTGAACCTTTGCCCTTCCATGAGCCCTTTCTCTTTTTGGAGTTTATAGTAGCAATGTGAGCAACATCTGGTTTTTCTACTTTAAGGCGTTCTTCCTCTTGCACACACATGGCAATCAATTCGCTCATTGTCCATTTCTCCTTTTGCGTGTTATAATTGATCTTGAAAGGACCAAATTGCATAGGGAGAGATGTCATTATGAAATGAACTAAAAAACCTTCACTGATTTCCATGTTCATGCCTTTCAGTTTGTTCGCCATATCTGTGACGATCGCTCCAAATCCATATGGACGAACACGTCATTCATCGATTTCATTGCGAGGTATTTGACCTCTATATGATACATTTTGTAAACATTGCATTCTTTTGAAAAGGCACACCATAAATGAATATTTAAATCAAAGGTTTTCGACATCTGATGATTTCTACATATAGACAATCACCGTAAATAATAGTTTACAATAGTAATTCCGTTGACAATGCAGTCAAAATAAGATACATGGTGATGATTTGGTGAATGCAATGTTTCCTTGAAAAATATACCCTGTATGACTCCATGCACATAGCTTGTCTAACATATAATCAAACAGCGGAAGACTTCTAGGGAACCTGAGAATAAACATGCTAACAAGTGTCAACACAAAGGTTGGTGAGTTCATAGTTTGTATGTTTCGCATAATTTGTATATAAAGATGGATCACAAGATTTCAGTTGTTCAATCCAGAAACGTTTATCAAAATATTCTACGAAATTGAGCACCCTGGTAACTAAACTTAACGTATATATAATTTGTACCCTTTGTATAATCATCTTAATAAATACACGCAAACCAACATGTACGCTTCTCAAATAGTATACGTCCGTTAAAAGGCTAGTGCTCTAGCTCGGACGGGGATATCAAGCCCTATGGATCCATATACTACTACTCGCGCCCACCAGTTCTTATAACTGGTAGTTACTAGTTACCAAAGCTAAGGGATTTTTGGTTCAAACTGGGTGTAGAATTTAGTATGTACTTGTATCCATTGCGTTTAAAATAAAGTGCATGTATTCTCAGCCCAAAAAATATAGATTGCAAAAGCAATTAAAAAGGGAGCAAATGAAACTCACCTTAGCCGAATATAAAGTCGTTCACCAAAATGTGATCAAAACTCGGATTACCAAATAACCGTAGATCTCAACCTAGAGAACATATGTTGGTCAATAATTGTTTATCAAGCTAGGTCAGGTCATAGTGTATCACAATCCTAATGCTCGAAATTGACATACAAAAGTTATTCAAAGTTGTTTCAAAAAGTCAATTTTGACAATAGTTCAACAAACGAGACGTACCTTATATAAGGATTCATTTACTCGGTTGGTAATATTCAAAAATCCATTTTATCAATCTCGTAAACAAGTTGTTTAAGTATTAATTGCAGATTCAAAAAGCAATTCCAATTAATGTCAATTATAATTCAGTTGACCATATCTTTTGATCCGTTCATCAAAACTATTCGATATCTAAATGAAAAGTTATTGATTTTTCGCCAGCATTCCAAAAACATGTATATCATATACCTTTTACCAGTAATATATGTATTTAATTCGTGATCTATTATAAACTGTTTAACGACAAAAATTAGCATACACGTATATATAAATATATATACTCGAGCACTAGACATGGATACACAATTAATATATAAAAGATAAAATATGAGTGCTTACGTATCAATATTGAGATTAAATATTGTATGAAAGTACGTAGATGCAACAGAGATGATAAACACTAGATTTGATTCACAAATATACCCTCGAACATTACACATAACCTCCTTGGCAATAACCCATAATTTCCTTAGCTCTATCCCGCTCAAAAACCCATTTTGAAGGTGACACGCTCATAACCTCGTCGTAGTATTTTATGTATATATACTACTAATAATAATATTATAATAAGATTAATAATAATAATATTAATATTAATAATAATAATAATAATAATATAATAATAATAATAATAATAATAAATAATAATAATATGTGGAGAGTGGAGACCAGATCGAGCTTTTATAGTATGTGGCCTGCTACAGTACCTCATGCGATCGCATGAGTTTTCAGTGTTTTTGCAATGCGATCGCATGGCCGCCTTATCCTGTTTTTGTTTGCTAGTTCGTCGACATCAAATAGTGTTCAATGTAGCAATAGTGTTACTGTAGCAAATAGTGTTTACTGTAGCAAACAGTGTTACTGTAGCAAATCACTGTAGCAAAATACGGTTTCACTGTAGCAAATAGTGTTTTACTGTAGCAAATAGTGTTTTACTGTAGCAAATAGTGTTTTACTGTAGCAAAGTCATTTTACTGTAGCAAATAATGTTTTACGGTAGGAAAGTCGTTTTTACTTGTACATATATATATACATACATATAATTGTTCATGAATCGTCGAGAGCAGTCAAATGTAATTTAATACATGAAACAGTTCTAAAATGTTGAAATTCAACTTCATAGACTTTGCTTATCGTGTCGGAAACATTAAATCATTTAAAGATAAAGTTTAAATTTGGTCAGAAATTTCCGGGTCATCACAGTACCTACCCGTTAAAGAAATTTCGTCCCGAAATTTAAGTGAGGTCGTCATGGCTAACAATAGAAATGTTTTCATGACGAATATGAGTTGATAAATAGAATTTTATCACCGTTGAATTATATGGATAAAATAATCCAATTACTCGAAGCGTATGAGAGAAGTTATCGTAATAAAGTGAAATGAGGGAATATTGATTCATCTTAACTTTTGACGTATTAACGATTGATTTCTGGAATTTAAGGAATAGAAAATCTTCATAATCTATATAAGATTTGATTCTTCGGAATTTTCGGAAATTAGGATTTTCTTTGATTAAATGCGTAATCTGCCTCGATTGCTATGTCTGATATTTCGCTATAAATTGACCTATTCCGTTTCATTTATTTTCACCACTCCTATAATCTTCTTTCTTATTTCATACATCCCAATAGATTGTGAAAATGCTTAATCCAGTTCTGATTCTTGATATTTTCCTGGCTATCGTATCCTTCATTCTTCTTTTTCATCTGCCACCAGAGGAATTTATTTTCTTCTACTATTACCTTGGGGTTATAGTGTTTTTCATTCTCCCGTGTCTTTATATTGCTATACGCATTGATATACACGATTTGTAATTTCGGGGTTGTTATCGGGCTTTATATTCTCCATTATATTTCAAAGCTTCATGCTTTCGTTATCTCTTCCCGACCTTAAGTCAAGCAGATAATGGTCCAGAATTCGTAGGTATGAAGTTTCAGATGAACATAACTAATGTTCTAAGAAAGAAATGGTAATAGCACAATCTGACTTGTCAAATTACCAGAATACCTCGAAAAAAACCGAATCATCAAGAAAAATATTTTCTTGATATGTTTAGAGGTTAAATAGAATGAAAGAGTTATGTAACATGGTTCATGATGAGGGTATGATCTGTGAAACTTTGTCACGTTCCATTAGAAACTCAACATGACTTACTGTAATATAATCACGTTGATCAAGTGTCATTATATTATACTAACTCATGCTTCAGTTCCCAACATTACTTTAAAACATCCATTTTTTCGAATTTTTCAGATTTTAGAAACTAAAATAGTTTCTTTTATAATGTAACACAGATAGCGCGAAGAGGTAATGATTTCAGATAAGAATGGTTTCGAAAAATATCTTCAGAAATATGGAGGATATTTATAATGGGAGATACGATGATATCTTAGAATATTTAAGATAAGATGATGATGAAAAATGTTGTCCGCAAAGGTTTTAGAGTAAGGAGCAAGGTATTCGCTAATGATTTCAGCAGACTCTGAATCATTTGGATTCTTTGAAGGTAGATTTAGTCTTTGTGATTTGTCCACAGCCTCCTTCATGGTCTGCTCAATCAGTTTTTCAATTCCAAACCTTCTCTTTTTCTCTGCTTTACCACCATACTATTCTTTATCATCAAACTTTTGACTGTTAAGGTCGTTTACAGTTTTTGCTGCTTCATTAACATTTTTTCAAAATTCGGAGAACTAGTTTCGTAGTTTGGGGTGTTTTTCGGAAACTTCACATTCGAAGTATGTAAGTCCAGGAGGTAGACGTTATATGTACACATATAACTGTTGGCGTAGACGTGCTACAAGATTTCAAGATACTGATTGCTAATTCCCGATAGTTGATATGGCAATTGCCGTTACAAGATGTGGATGAGTACATGATACAGTTTCAATGAGTATAAGGATTTTTCGAAAGGTCAAAGATCAATGAAGTTGTTGGTAAATTTACTGCTAATGTGGTGGAACATGAAAGGTTCCCCAGTAACAAGAACGTGTATGTCAAGGTTATAATAGGGTTAATCTGAAAAGTCGAAGTTAACTGGTTGAAAGTGTGGTAAAACTGGATACTTTGAAAAGGGATTGCAATATTATTTTCAGTAATAACAATGCTAAAGGATCTGTCACATTTTTGAAGTCAAAGTATAGCTTTGAAAGATGTAGAGATCTAAGAATGATGTCACCCGTTAAATCTTGACTTGGATTCTGATCCGTCAATATCAGAATATGTAATTGAATTTGTATGGAAACGATTGTATATCGCTATGAACATAGTTAATAATTTTTTTGAATCAAAGTTGAAGAATGTACAGTATAACATATTAATTGTGAACTTATATATTTCCCGGGAATTACCTACCCGTTAAAAATTTCACAAGTAATATTTTGTACAAAAGAATTTTCATATAAGTCTTTATGAAAATATATGTATGTATATTTCTTCATATGTAATACGGATTTAATGAGTTAATATCATATTAAGCTCATTTGATTTTTGGCTTGACTTAGAAATGATTAATCTCTAAAACATTAAAGATTACATAATCTTTGCGGAGTTTTTCACTAATGAAATCAACACTTCATTATTTATTCTTATTGATATTCCTCGGTGAAGGATGTTGGTGCTCGTGGAATTTTTGTGAACCTTACAAGGCACGGATGATGTTTTCTGGAAAGTTTCGAGTATATCGAAATTGAAAATGTAAAATCAATTATGTAATTGATTAATACACTTGGTTTATTATGAAATGGAATTCATTGGGTTGAAATAGAGATTGTAGTTAACAATGGTTAAGTCGTTAACGAAGGATGTACATCATAGCATATTAGTAATATGAATTAACCGAGTAGTACCTACTAGTTAAGATTCACACGTAATAGCTTAGTACGAAAAGATTTATTTTGATCTCAGAATTCATATAAAATATACATATAATTTCTTTAGAGGGAATGAGTTAATACTTCATAACTCGTTGATACGATATATGTGTTGTTGATTAGTGATGATGTTTGCGGTGATTATGGATCTGGCGAAACTTGTGGTTGTTGTAGATGCTGCTGATGCTGACGATACTGATGGTACTGGCGGTGCTGCTGCTAACAGATCTAGCTTGTAAATCGTGCACCATTCCGATCAGGGTTTTATTTCATCATTTCTATTCGCTCATTCATCTCGTTTACAAATAGAACTAAAATAAGTAATCTCTAAAACTTTTTGACACTACATATTCTCTGCAGAATATTTCTTCGGTGAAGTTATGAATCAATACTTCATCGTTTGTTGTTGTTGGTATTCCTTGGTATCTATGGGGCGTATGACGTTGATGCTCGAGGTACAGATTGTGATGTTGAGGTGTGGGATGCGGATGTTGTTGTTGGTGGTGGTGATGGTACTGTTGGTGTTGCTGATGGTGGTATTGTTGATGCCGGTGATGCTGCTGGTGCTTGTAACCTTTGCACCATATTCTCCAAAGCCACTACCCGAGCACGAAGCTCGTTGACTTCTTCTACTACACCGGGATGATTGGAGGTTCGGACGAGCGGATGAATAAGATCCAGAATTTGAGATAGTATATTATCGTGATGAGATACTCTGGAAATGAGAGAGAAAATGGTGTCTCGAACAGGTTCGCCGGTAAGTGCTTCAGGTTCTTCGCCAAGAGGGCAATGTGGTGGATGGAAGGGATCGCCTTCTACTTGTCTCCAATAATTAAGTAGGCTACGAACCCATCCCCAATTCATCCAGAATAGATGATGGCTAATTGGTTGATCCATTCCGGTTACACTGTCTTCGGAATTCAGGTGAATATCCATATCGGAATAGCTGTCGGAGTTTAAGGAATTTGAAATAGATACGGGATCCATCTTGTATAATTAAGGAGATGATTTTTGATATGAATTAGATTATAGAATTTAGTTTGGTATTCTTCAATACATAATTTACATATGTATATATAATATCAAATTCCATAAATCACGGAGAAATTTTCGGAAGATGTCAGGAAAAGTTTACAGTAACAGATACGCTAAGATATGAATTTTTGTCTATACACTATTTATGCAATAAATGCAGGAAAACGTGTCTAGACTTAAGAATGATAAACATGTAATTTCCGACAAGAAATAATAAGCAAAACTTTTAACATGCAGACACGGTCGAAGTCCAGACTTACTAATGCATCCTAACCACTATCAGTTAGACACACTCATGCAAGACCTGGTTCGCTAGGACCAACGCTCTGATACCAACTGTGACGATCGCTCCAAATCCATATGGACGAACACGTCATTCATCGATTTCATTGCGAGGTATTTGACCTCTATATGATACGTTTTGTAAACATTGCATTCTTTTGAAAAGGCACACCATAAATGAATATTTAAATCAAAGGTTTTCGACATCTGATGATTTCTACATATAGAAAATCACCGTAAATAATAGTTTACAATAGTAATTCCGTTGACAATGCAGTCAAAATAAGATACATGGTGATGATTTGGTGAATGCAACGTTTCCTTGAAAAATATGTCCTGTATGACTCCATGCACATAGCTTGTCTAACATATAAGAAAACAGCGGAAGACTTCTAGGGAACCTGAGAATAAACATGCTAACAAGTGTCAACACAAAAGTTGGTGAGTTCATAGTTTGTATGTTTTGCATAATCTGTATATAAAGATGGATCACAAGATTTCAGTTGTTCAATCCAGAAACGTTTATCAAAATATTCTACGAAATTGAGCACCCTGGTAACTAAACTTAACGTATATATAATTTGTACCCTTTGTATAATCATCTTAATAAATACACGCAAACCAACGTGTACGCTTCTCAAATAGTATACGTCCGTTAAAAGGCTAGTGCTCTAGCTCGGACGGGGATATCAAGCCCTATGGATCCATATACTACTACTCGCGCCCACCAGTTCTTATAACTGGTAGTTACTAGTTACCAAAGCTAAGGGATTTTCGGTTCAAACTCGGTGTAGAATTTAGTATGTACTTGTATCCATTGCGTTTAAAATAAAGTGCATGTATTCTCAGCCCAAAAATATAGATTGCAAAAGCAATTAAAAAGGGAGCAAATGAAACTCACCTTAGCCGAATATAAAGTCGTTCACCACAATGTGATCGAAACTCGGATTACCAAATAACCGTAGATCTCAACCTAGAGAACATATGTTGGTCAATAATTGTTTATCAAGCTAGGTCAGGTCATAGTGTATCACAATCCTAATGCTCGAAATTGACATACAAAAGTTATTCAAAGTTGTTTCAAAAAGTCAATTTTGACAATAGTTCAACAAGCGAGACGTACCTTATATAAGGATTCATTTACTCGGTTGGTAATATTCAAAAATCCATTTTATCAAGCTCGTAAACAAGTTGTTTAAGTATTGATTGCAGATTCAAAAAGCAATTCCAATTAATGTCAATTATAATTCAGTTGACCATATCTTTTGATCCGTTCATCAAAACTATTCGATATCTAAATGAAAAGTTATTGATTTTTCGCCAGCATTCCAAAAACATGTATATCATATACCTTTTACCAGTAATATATGTATTTAATTCGTGATCTATTATAAACTGTTTAACGACGAAAATTAGCATACGCGTATATATAAATATATATACTCGAGCACTAGACATGGATACACAATTAATATATAAAAGATAAAATATGAGTGCTTACGTATCAATATTGAGATTAAATATTGTAGGAAAGTACGTAGATGCAACAGAGATGATAAACACTAGATTTGATTCACAAATATACCCTCGAACATTACCCATAACCTCCTTGACAATAACCCATAATTTTCTTAGCTCTATCCCGCTCAAAAACCCATTTTGAAGGTGACACGCTCATGACCTCGTCGTAGTATTTTATGTATATATACTACTACTAATAATAATATTATAATAAGATTAATAATAATAATATTAATAATAATAATAATAATAATAATAATAATAATAATAATAATAATAATAATAATAATAATAATAATAATAATAAAAAATAATAATAATATGTGGAGAGTGGAGACCAGATCGAGCTTTTATAGTATGTGGCCTGCTACAGTACCTCATGCGATCGCATGAGTTTTCAGTGTTTTTGCCATGGGATCGCATGGCCGCCTTATCCTGTTTTTGTTTACTAGTTCGCCGACATCAAATAGTGTCACTGTACCAAATAGTGTTTACTGTAGCAAATAGTGTTTACTGTAGCAAAACACGGTTTCACTGTAGCAAATAGTGTTTTACTGTAGCAAATAGTGTTTTACTGTAGCAAATAGTGTTTTACGGTAGGAAAGTCGTTTTTACTTGTACATATATATATACATACATATAATTGTTCATGAATCGTCGAGAGCAGTCAAATATAATTTAATACATAAAACAGTTCTAAAATTTTGAAATTCAACTTCATAGACTTTGCTTATCGTGTCGGAAACATTAAATCATTTAAAGATAAAGTTTAAATTTGGTCAGAAATTTCCGGGTCATCACAATATCACTCATCATCATAATATGCTCACGTACACCACTAACCCCATCATACTTGGTAGTCAACATTTTGAGGATCAAAGTACTTGCATGGGCCTTTGAAGTCCCTTTAAATTGTTCCTCAACGGAGTTTAAGTATTCCTTTGCATTCTCAGAGTCAGGAATGGCTCCTCGAATAGCAACGGATATGGAGTTCTTAATGATCATGAGACACATGCGGTTAGAGCGCTCCCACTGTTCATAAGCACATTTCTGATCTGATGTACTGGCATCAGTAAGTGCAACAGGAGGATCAATACGAAGTGCATGATCGAGGTCCATTACTCCGAGAGTAAGTTTCACTTGATCTCTCCATGTTGAAAAATAGTACCCGTTAATGGTTCAATTCCGGATAAGTAACCCGTATTAGAAGTTGAGGTAGATGCTGAAATAGATTGACAATTAAATGCATGCTCAAATAAGGCTAATAAATAATTAATGGGATATAAGTAAATAAAGTCAAGTGTGTTAGTATAAACATAAAACCTATTATGAACACCAAAATAATAGGCACATAAGATGTTGTGCTCCATTATCAACCTTACGTTGGTTTAGTTGATAATAGATTCATTAGACATCTTTTACTACACTAAGCATTCATGCATATTACATGTCACCGTTGGGCAGAAACGTAACAAACATGCCAATTATGCTTTATATATATATATATATATCATTGTTTAAGTTAACACACAAATAGCCGTTGGGTTCAATGAGTGAACAACTTAAAAAATTATATACAATGGTATTACTTAAACTTCTACATCAATTTAAACAATCATTCGTTGGGCTGATTATCTAAATTAATATAAAAGTTACCATTGATTAAATTAGTTATGATTCATTCTTATTAAAATTTGTGTAATTTCAACACCGTTTTAAGAGTACAGTAAGCCTTGTTAAGCCAATAAAAGTATTAGTGTCATAATAAGAATGAATCAATCCATATCAATATAATCATTTAATAAGACTACAACAAATTACAAGAAACAGTCACGATGTAGTTAAAGATATTTTGCAATCTACTGTTCCATACTAATTGAAACACATTGATCAGTGATTGAAGCAAATTTTGCAATCAAACTTTATGATTGAAACAAAATTTTGGATACTGATTAAAACATAAAGTTATTTTTCTGTGCAATTCTCAGTAAGCAATCGTTTGACTATGAAAAGAATAGCACTATACAAAACAAAGGCAATTCTTAATTATTCAACCCACTCATAACAATTAGTCAAACCCACTCAAAGTTAAACATATCCATGTATGATGTATCTTATTACTAGTACGTCAAAAGCATACTCTTTTATTTGATCATTATAGTATTTACTCCCTATACATAAAATCATTCGTTCAAACGTGAATTACATAAATCAATAAATAACAATCATTAATTGAAACGGTCCATTACTACCAATAAAGTAATCTTTATGTTTCTTGAATAAATTTTAATTCGCATCAGATTACTATAACAAAGAATTCAATACATAGTAATTCACACCATTTAATTGATTTGTTTTTAATTCAAGAATAATTGATTTGTTTTTAATTCGTATCATGAACTGATTACCCAAAATCCATTACGTAACAATTAATAGTTCACTATACATGAATCACATAAGTCAGTAAACAATGACCATTCTTGAATCAGAATACGGATATTAGTTTTAATGTTCAAAGTCAAAATTCAATATAGGATTACATGTAATTTTAATTGCTCATGATACCACATGTTGATTAATTTATCATCATACAGGATCAATCATAACATGTAATCACAAATTAATAATATGAACATTAAAGGAAAACTTACTTGATGATGGAAGAATCAATTTAGGGTTTGATGATGATGAAGCCATGATTAGGGTTGATCAATTCCTACAGTAATATCAATAATCCAATGGAGGGATTTTCTCTTGAATAATTGGTGTTCTACAGAGAATCTTGAATTGATATTATGCAGAGAATAAACCACGCACCCTCATATTTATTTTATAGTTATGACAGTTATTTCCATTAAATAACTGTCAAATTAGGTAGGGTATAAATTGTCATTAAGGCCAAACATAAGGGGGTAAATTGATGATGGTAATAAGGCACAAATAAAATACGGGTCTAACACATGTATCTCTAAAGGACTACTTGAGTATGTTATTTTTCATATATAACGAAATTGACGTTGTTTTCCATATAATTTGTTGTAATCTATCGCAATTGTAGCATAATTAGTGGGAATGTTATTTTGTAAATTTATCTAATATATTCCGTAAAATAAAAAACAATTTTTTTTTATTGAAATGAGAATCAATCTACATAATCCGTTTTGAAGCGAATATTATATTTTATTTTATTTTCCTAATTAGAAAAATGATGGTTAATTACGTCATATAATTGTATATATGTCAAGGTTGCAAAAGACGTGAGACGGGGTCGAGACTGTTGGGTCCTAAAAAGGTCGAGACGTTCGATACGGGGTAGAGATGGGGTCGAGACGGACGTTGACTAAAGTTGACTTTTAAATATATATATATATATAAGTATATAAATGTATATATGTGTACATATTTTAAAGCCATAAACTTTAACTGACTAATTTGTACTCATAATTGCTATCACCATTAATATAATACAGAAAATTCAAACTAAAATACGACAAATTTGACAGATTTTACCGACTTTCTGGCTTTTCCGAATTTTGAGAGGCTTTGACCTGATTTTTTTCAACTTTGACCCGAATTTTGACCGTTGACTGTCATATTAGACGGTTTTCTTCAAGACGGGACGGGCTAGTCACCAAACTGTCGAGACGGGTGTCGAGACGGCTCGAGACGGGGTGTTTTGCAACAGTGCGTATAATTATAAAGATTATATTTTTAATTGTAAATTAAATGATTAATGATGTCATCTAGATTGCCTAGATTTTTTTCTTTTTTCTTTTAAATTTTTTTTAACAAAGAAAATTGCTTTTTTATTATGTCATCATTTTAGCAATATAATAGAATCTATAGATTGTTGTAATCTATCGCAATTGTAGCATAATTAGTGGGAATGTTATTTTGTTAATTTATCTAATATATTCCGTAAAATAAAAAACAATTTTTTTTTATTGAAATGAGAATCAATCTACATAATCCGTTTTGAAGCGAATATTATATTATATTTTATTTTCCTAATTAGAAAAATGATGGTTAATTACGTCATATAATTGTATATGTCAAGGTTGCAAAAGACGTGAGACGGGGTCGAGACGGTCGGGTCCTAAAAAAGTTGAGACGTTCGATACGGGGTCGAGACGGACGTTGACTAAAGTTGACTTTTAAATATATATATATAAGTATATAAATGTATATATGTGTACATATTTTAAAGCCATAAACTTTAACTGACTAATTTGTACTCATAATTGCTATCACCATTAATATAATACAGAAAATTCAAACTAAAATACGACAAATTTGACCGATTTTACCGACTTTCTGGCTTTTCCGAATTTTGAGAGACTTTGACCTGATTTTTTTCAACTTTGACCCGAATTTTGACCGTTGACTGTCATATTAGACGGTTTTCTTCAAGACGTGACGGGCTAGTCACCAAACTGTCGAGACGGGTGTCGAGACGGGTCGAGACGGGGTGTTTTGCAACAGTGCGTATAATTATAAAGATTATATTTTTAATTGTAAATTAAATGATTAATGATGTCATCTAGATTGCCTAGATTTTTTTCTTTTTTCTTTTAAATTTTTTTTAACAAAGAAAATTGCTTTTTTATTATGTCATCATTTTAGCAATATGATAGAATCTATAGATTTGCACAAACACAAACAATATTTCCGCAAATCAAATCTCAATCCAATGTTGAGAAAAAAATGTTCATATAATTACGTCATGAATTCATGATTCTAACAACTTATAATGGTGTTGAAACCGTGATCCACGAAAACACACGACTATTTATAAATCAAACCAGATTTCACCGTCTAAAAAAATACTAAATATAAAACTATATTCTACACTTCTACTACTCCGTATAAGTTTATAATCCGCGTATAATATACTACTAATCATTCATTCTCCTAATTATTCGTTAATTTGTACCATTCATCCATTTCGCCCAAAATTCAAAACCACGAATCATTAAACTCTTCAGTTCAACAACTCGAAACTGAACATTTTGAACTTCTTCTTTGGGCATTATCCGAGTTTCTCATTAACCTTATTCGCCTACAAGTCTCCACAAACATCCTGAAAGATACAAATCAATAAACAAGTATTACATTTTTCGTTTCGCTCATGATCTTCTAAATTGTTGAGATGACCATGGGTGGCATGTAAAACTGGTAAACGGGTGAAATTTTTTTTAACTTTCAGCTAACTTAAAACGAGAATTTATTTTTTACTTAAATGTACGTTGTCTAGTTTGACGAATACTTACTTCCAAGGAACATCACCAACAAGCATCCAGTCTCCATCTTTATCTTCATAAGTTGTTACATATTTTATTCCATCCATCAACTTTTTTTCATTCAATATATTTTCTGTCACATATATATTTAATCAATTAATTATCAATACAATTACACTAGTTAATTAATCATACAACAATTATACATATAATGCAAATTAAAAATGTACGTACCAATTGTAAAACATGAGTATATATCTTCCAAACCGCATTGAAATTGACGATAATCTGAATATGATTCCAAATCAATTTTTCTTAAATACGGTGCTCCGTCAACGGCCACTTTTACAAATTTAAAATTACGTTTAACAGCGTTCTTCCGGTACAAATTCACCGGTGGCCATCCTACAGCTAGTTCCCTATAACGCTCAATTCATATCAGATTATGAATTAATTAAAATTAATGAAATTAATTGAATAGATTAATCGAGACATACTTCTGAGTTGAAGGCTTTGTAGCGTCCGAGCATTCATCAGAATCAACATCTCTGTTTGATTTAAAATCCGAGAATTTTCTTTTAATTGTTAAATTTTTGGATCGTGATTCGCCTGGTAAACATAAGGAAAGCTCGGTGATTATCTCCGACGTGGTTTTGGACGTTTCCGATGACATTTTGTAGTTTTCCGGTGAGATGGTGGTCGGTCGGAAAGGGTTTCCGGTATGAGAATCTATACGGATGGGCTTGTTGCGTAGTTATATGGTGAGAGGGTGTAAACAGTTAGACAGTTAGAAGTGACACGTGGAATGAAATGGACGGTTAAGATTTGATTGGTACGGGTGATGATGAAGATTGGTTGGTGAGACTACCAGATGTTAAGAGGTTGGTGTCGTACCGAATCATTACCGTGTGTTCGTTTGTGCTGAATTTTTGACGAAAAAGTTATAACGAATCCAAATGTCGAGTCTCACGTCTTCTACTTGGATATGTAGATAAATAATTAAATACTAGTAATAAACAATTACACTAAATCTTATAATCCTTTTGTCCCAAACTAATAATCTTGCATTTACTTTAGTTTTTAAATACTCCGTATAACATTGCATTTACTTTTTTTTTTTTTAATTTAACATCAAGTAATTTTTTTGTATTATATAATTTTTAATGAAATTATACTAAATAAAAGTACATATATAACTCAATTTATTCATACAAAATTTCATCATATATCATATATTATACAATCAAAAAAAAAATATATTTTATAATTAAATAATAATAAATTTAAGATAGAACTATTTTTTAAAATGAAAGAAGTATTTTAATAGATTTTACATTTAAAATTTATTAGACACTTTCAAGAAGATATATAAACTAACAACAAAATCACTCTTCTAAGAAACCAAAGCAGCAAAATTTGAAACATTAATTAAATACTTAGGATCTTCTAGCAAACTATCAATAGAGGTCTCTTGAAACTTTAATTGTTGAAATGTCCCGTTCATATCGATTATAAACGTTTCATATTAATTGATTTCCTTGCGAGGTATTGACCTCTATATGAGACGTTTTTCAAAGACTGCATTCGTTTTTAAAACAAACCATAACCTTTATTTTATCGTTAAAGGTTTTAAAATCATAACGTAGATTATCCAGTAATGATAATCTAAAAGATAACATTTTTCACACGACCATTACATAATGATTTACAATAATATTACACATCGATTTAAATCTCCGAATGCAGTTTTTAAACAATATATTACAAACATGCTGACTCCAATTCTTGTCCTTAATTAGTATGCAACAGCGGAAGCTCTTAATAATCACCTGAGAATAAACATGCTTAAAAACGTCAACAAAAATGTTGGTGAGTTTTAGGTTTAACCTATATATATCAAATTGTAATAATATACCACAATATTTCATTTTTCATAAACATCCATCTCATATCAGGCATTTCGCATAAACTGCATAGAGATAAAAATCATTCATACGGTGAACACCTGGCAACCGACATTAACAGAACGCGTCTAGAATATCCCCATCATTCCGGGACTCTCATCGGACATGATAAAATCGAAGTACTAAAGCATCCGTAACCCGGATGAGGTTTGTTAGGCCCAATAGATCTATCTTTAGGATTCGCGTCAATTAGGGTTTCTGTTCCCTAATTCTTAGATTACCAGACTAAAAAGGGTGATATTCGGTAATAATAATTCAACCATAGAATGTAGTTTCGCATACTTGTGTCTATTTTGTAAAACATTTATAAAACTGCATGTATTCTCATCCCAAAATATTAGATTTTAAAAGTGGGACTATAACTCAATTTCACAGATTCTTAATTCGTTGAGAATTAGACTTGGCCACTGATCGATTCACGAACTTATAACAAATATATACATATATATCAAAGTATGATCGAAATATATTCACAATATGTTTTATTACGTTTTAACGATTTAAGTTTGTTAAGTTAGCAGTCCAACGTTAGTAATCTACAACTAGTTGTCCACAGTTAGATGTACAGAATTAAATCAATATATATTATCTCGAATCAATCCACGACCCAGTGTATACAAGTCTCAGGCTAGATCACAACTCAAAGTATATATATTATTTTGGAATCAACCTCAACCCTGTATAGCTAACTCGAACATTACTGCATATAGAGTGTCTATGGTTGTTCCCAAATAATATATATAGATGGGTCGATATGATATGTCAAAATATTGTATACGTGTCTATGGTATCCCAAGATTACATAATATATGTTAGAATACATGTATAATACAATATAAGTGAGTTAAGTTATGATTTGTATAGATTTGTTACAAATTTCACGTAGCTACAACAAGTAAAAATATCCAATTTTGTTTTACCCATAACTTCTTCGTTTTAAATCCGTTTTGAGTGATTCAAGTTGCTATGGTTTCATATTGAATTGAAATTTATGAATCTAAACAGAAAAAGTATAAGTTTATAGTCGGAAATATAAGTTACAAGTCGTTTTTGTAAGAGGTAGTCATTTCAGTCGAAAGAACGACGTCTTGATGACCGTTTTGAAAAACATACATCCACTTTGAGTTTAACCATGATTTTTGAATATAGTTTCATGTTCATAAGAAAAATTATTTTCCCAGAAGAACAACTTTTAAATCAAATTTTATCATAGTTTTTAATTATCTAACCCAAAACAGCCCCCGGTTTCACTACGACGGCGTATGTCCGGTTTTACGGTGTTATTCGTGTTTTCGAGTTTTAAATCATTAAGTTAGCATATCATATAGATATAGAATATCTGTTTAGTTGATTTTAAAAGTCAAGTTAGAAGGATTAACTTTGTTTGCGAACAAGTTTAGAATTAACTAAACTATGTTCTAGTGATTACAAGTTATAATCTTCGAATAAGATAGTTTTATATATATGAATCGAATGATGTTATGAACATCATTACTACCTCAAGTTTAGTAGGTAAACCTACTAAAATTGACAAGAAATGATCTAGCTTCAAAGGATCTTGGATGGCTTGAAAGTTCTTGAAGTAGAATCATGACACGAAAACAAGTTCAAGTAAGATTTCTACTCGAATTAAGATTGTTATAGTTATAGAAATTGAATCAAAGTTTGAATATGAATTATACCTTGAATTAGAATGATAACCTACTGTAAATAACAGAGGTTTCTTGATCTTATATGATTACTTGGAATGGATTAGAAAGCTTGGAAGTAAACTTGTAAACTTTAAAGTGTTTATGAAGTGTTCTTGAGTAGTTGTTTTGTATGTTGATCTACGTTAACTAGATTGAGCTAGATTGAGCTAGATTATGAAGAAAATGATGAAGAACACTTAGAACAATAAGAGAGGAATTGAGAGAGAGTAATTTGATGCATAAAAGTTGGAATGAAAATGTGTTTATGGTTGGTGAAGAAAAACGTGATCCTACCCTTGAATATAAGGTTCCATTAGTTTGTATTTTTGTTAGATATTTCATGCTAGTTGCCAAATGATGGTTCCCACATGTTTAGGTGACTCATTAAGGCTGCTAAGAGCTGATCATTGAAGTGTATATACCAATAGTATATACATTTAAAAGTTGTGTATTGTACGAGTACGAATACGGATTGAATACGAGTAAATAGTGTTACTGTAGTAAATAGTGTTACTGTAGCAAATAGTATTTTACTGTAGCAAATAGTGTTTTAGTTGTACATCTTTGATTTAATTGTATTTCTTCTTATATATGTGATGACCCGGGAATTTCCGACCAAAATTAAACTTAATCTTTATATATTTCCGACACGATAAGCAAAGTCTGTAGTATTGAGTCTCGAAAACTTTGGAACTATGTTCATATATTCAATTGACCTTTTGTCTATTTTCGACGATTCACGAACAATTGTTTATAAATAAATATATGTAGGTATATATATAATAATTGGTAATAATAAAATAAAATTTAAACATTAGAATTCAACTATGTAAAATAAATACAAAATAAATAAATAAAACTTAAAATGAATTTATATACATACATATATGATTGTCATTTAATATATTGTAATATACATATAAAATATATAAAGGTTAACTATCTCAATATATTATTATATAAAATAAATAATACATATGTAATATATTATTATATAAAATAAATAATACATATGTAATAAATATAAAGTTGATATAATATATGTAGTGACAAGGCAAAGTATAAAAGTTATATTAGGATCATTATTCTCATTAATGTTATTATCTGTATTATTAAGATTATTAAATGAAATTGGATATGTAAAATTTTATTATTATTATTAGTAATAATATTAATAGTATTATAAGAAGTGTTATTAATAAAATTAATAATAAAAATTTTGACATTATTGTTAATATCATTATAACTAATAATAAAATTTTAAATTTTGATATTATGATTAGTATTATCATTAAGATATTATTACTAAGAATTATTATTATGAATTAATATCATTATATTATTTTGTTATTAGAAAATGATATAATCTATTCATTTATAAATTAGTATATTCTATTATTATTATTAGTGTTTTTGTTTTTATTTTTTTATTTATTTAATTATCTGTACTAGTAATATAATTATTACTAATAATATTATTATTAATATTAATAATATAATTATTAATTACTAATAATAATTCTATAAAATTATTACACAATTTGTTAGATGTAGCTATCAATTGTTACGTAAGATGTTTCTTGGCTTCAACTCAGTACAATTCAAAGATTTCCAAATCTCAAAACACTCCAAATCTGATTACAATTGATATCAAACTTTTATATATATTTTTTTTTCTGTACGACCATATATTTTTCTGTCGATTCTCTTTTGGCCAGAAGACAAATGAATTGCACATGTATGTTGATTAAGTCATTCATTTATACGTTACCATTATCAAGTACGAACCATTACAGCCTTATTTCAAACGAATTAAATCAAGAAAGCTCAAGAACACCTTCGTACCCCTGTTCTTACAACTTTTTATCAAAAATCGAATACAAATTGAATTTCAGAAATCTAAAAACGTAGTCATGTTAGGAATTCTTTATTGAAACTATCTGCAAGGTATTAGTTTTTAATTCTCAATATCGAATTCAAATTGCAAGGTCAAAGTTACGAATTTAAAAGTCAAACTATTTGTTCTTCGTGAAAATTTGAATTCGTTGTATTGTTTCTGGTTAAATTAGTGATTTGAAAAGTTTCTAGGCATAATTTTCAAACTATTCCATGAAGCAATCGGGGTCTCAAAACACTTCAATCTCAAAAATCAAATCCATGTTCTTCATTTGTTTACGAACCGTAGCAGCTACTGCTTAATTTTTTTTTCTTTTCTTTCGTTGATTTAATTCGCTAATACAGATCATATCTACTTCTGTTATTATAATTAAATCTCAATTATGATTTATAAATGATTCTGGTCGGTTTATAAAATTGGAGAAGATGAAGAGGAGAATAGGAACAGAATAGTGAACGAGATAAATAGATATGGGTTTAATATTAATCAGAAAAGAAGATATGGAGCCGTGGTCATGGGTGTTTGCGTATAAGCGGGAGGTCTCGGGTTCGATTCCTACTGGAGACAACTATTTTTTTTTAAAACCCTTATGAGGTAGTCTTATTTTTCTAAAAATTATTATTAATTTTAACACTATTATTATTGTCAAATATTATTATTATTACAATCTTATTATTAATATTATCATTATATTTGTTATTATTATTATTATGATTGTTGTTATTTAGTAATATAAGTAATAAGATTACTAGTAAAATTAATATTATTAACATTTTTGTCATTACTAATATTATATTATTACTATCATAATTATCACTATTATTATTATTATTATTATTATTATTATTATTATTATTATTATTATTATTATTATTATTATTATTATTATTGTTATTATTATTATTACTATCACTGTTATTATTATTATTTTAAATAAATATTTCAAATATATCAATATAAAGTTTTAAAACATAAAATGATAGTTTTTCTAAACATCAATATAGGATAATTATAAAACATAACATATCTATTACTTTAAATCTGTTATATATATATATATATATATATATATATATATATATATATATATACATATATATATATATATATATATATACACACACACACACACACATATATATAGGTATACAAAATTTTAAGTATTTAAAATACCTAAATAAATAGTCAATAAATTACTAATATATGAAATATGTTAATATACAAATTTAATCGATTACGATTATATGTATTAATGATTATACAACTAATATAGGTTCATGAATCCGAGGCCAACCCTGCATTGTTCAATTTTTCTAATGTCATCATATGTATTTTTACTACAAAATACATTAGGTGAGTTTCATTTGCTCCCTTTTTAAATGCTTTTGCAATATATATTTTTGGGACTGAGAATACATGCGCTGCTTTTATAAATGTTTTACGGAATAGACACAAGTACTTATAATGCTAAAAACGAACATATATTTCATACCATTATTCCCCAAGAAAGACAATCTTTTAGTTGCAATTGTTCTATTTACAAGTGATATTCGTTTAAATATTAAAAGGTGTAGACAAAAGACAGATTCGATCAATTGAAGACCAAACGACCAAAAAGCTCAAAAGTACAAAATACAATCAAAGAGGTTCCAATTATTGATAAGAAACGTCTCGAAATTACAAGAGTACAAGATTCAAAACGCAAAGTACAAGATATTAAATTGTACGCAAAGACGTTCGAAAATCCGGAACCGGGACCAGAGTCAACTCTCAACGCTCGACGCAACGGACTAAAAATTATAAGTCAACTATGCACATAAATATAATATAATATTTAAATAATTCTTATAATTATTTATATATTATATAAATAATAAAAATCCGTCGGTAAGAAAGACTCCAAAGTTGGTGAGCTGGAATTTCAAACTCCGCGACTCGCGGAGTTTGAAGGCAGAAAAGGCCGCGAGTCGCGGAGACCCCCTGAACTCAATTCCCTATAAAAGCAAACGAATTCGGATCATTTTCATATCAATAATCTATCTCTCTCTCAATATATACGTAAATATATATATATAATTTATATTTTAATTTTAATTTTAATTTTAAATCCTAATAATAAGGGTATGTTAGCGAATGTTGTAAGGGTGTAAGTCGAAATTCTGTCCATGTAACGCTACGCTATTTTTAATCATTGTAAGTTATGTTCAACCTTTTTACATTAATGTCTCGTAGCTAAGTTATTATTATGCTTATTTAATCCGAAGTAATCATGATGTTGGGCTAAATTAAAATTGGGTAATTGGGCTTTGTACCATAATTGGGGTTTGGACAAAAGAACGACACTTGTGGAAATTAGACTATGGGCTATTAATGGGGCTTTATATTTGTTTAACTAAATGATAGTTTGTTAATGTTAATATAAAGATTTATAATTGGACGTACCCATATATTACCATATACACTCGATCGGACACGATGGGCGGGGTATTTATATGTGCGAATAATCGTTCATTTAACCGGACACGGGAATGAATTAATAACCACTAGAATAATTAAAACAGGGGTGAAATTATGTACAAGGACACTTGGCATAATTGATAACAAAGTATTAAAACCTTGAGTTACACTCAGTCGACAACCTGGTGTAATTATTAAACAAAGTATTAAAATCTTGTTACATTTTAAGTCCCCAATTAGTTGGAATATTTAACTTCGGGTATAAGGATAATTTGACGAGGATACTCGCACTTTATATTTATGACTGATGGACTGTTATGGACAAAAACCAGACGGACATATTAAATAATCCAGGACAAAGGACAATTAACCCATGGGCATAAAACTAAAATCAACACGTCAAACATCATAATTACGGAAGTTTAAATAAGCATAATTCTTTTATTTCATATTTAATTTCCTTTATTTTATATTTAATTGCACTTCTAATTATCTCATTTTTATTTATTGTTATTGTATTTAATTGCACTTTTAATTATCGTATTTTTAATTATCGCAAGTTTATTTTATCGCACTTTTATTTATCGCAATTTCATTATCGTTATTTACTTTACGCTTTAAATTAAGTCTTTTATTTATTTAATATTTTACATTTTGTTTTAACTGTGACTAAAGTTTTAAAATCGACAAATCGGTCATTAAACGGTAAAAACTCCCCTTTAAAATAATAATATTACTTATATATATATATTCGTATTTTTATAAATTAAACTAATATAGCTTTAAGCTTTGATTAGAAGATTTTCCCTGTAGAACGAACCGGACTTACTAAAAACTACACTACTGTACGATTAGGTACACTGCCTATAAGTGTTGTAGCAAGGTTTAAGTATATCCATTCTATAAATAAATAAATATCTTGTGTAAAATTGTATCGTATTTAATAGTATTTCCTGCTAAAATTTAAGCTATTTTATATGCACCTCTGCTTTAACATCAAGTACGTAAAACTACATTCTATGGTTAGATTATTAAACCGAATATCGCCCTTCAAGTCTGGTAACCTAAGAATTTAAGGAAATGGCCCCTGATTGACGCGAATCCTAAAGATAGATCTATGGACCTTGACAAGTCCCATTCGGGGTACGAATGCTTTAGTACTTCGAGATTATTATTATACAGATGAGAGGTTCTGTTTGAGGATATTCTATGCATTAAAGTTAACGTCGGTTACCAGATGTTCAATCCATATGAATGATATTTTTGTCACTATGCATGGGACGTATATTTATGAGAAATGAAAAATGAAAATCTTGTGGTCTATTAAAATGATGGAAATAATTATTTATATTAAACTGTAAGACCCGTGTATTTTTATTGTATATAATGCGTAAATAGTAAACCGGGGTGTAGAGTTTTCGTTATGTTGTAAAATGGAAGAAGTAGCTGAAACAGACCATATGCGCGCCGCGCAGATAGGGGCGCGCCGCGCAGATCCTGTCTGCCAGCTCATTTTTGCTTTTAATTAAATGGAAACGAGGGTATTTTGGTAAATGCACTTTAGAGCCGAATTTAATGCCTTTGGATCAGTTTTGGGAGTTCATTAATCACTCCCACAACCACCAACATTTATCCAAATTGATTTTAGTGAGAGAGTGAGTTTTAGAGAGGGAAAGCTCACTTTGAAGAGGAAGAAGAGGGTTTCTTGCTAAAGTCCAAGTTCTAAAGTTGTTCATCTCGTCAATTGCTACATCTTGATAGTTGTGGTATGCCTTAACTTTCAATTCTTGTTTTGATTTCGTGTATGGGTTAGGGTTTGAGTTAGTGTTACTCATAAAACCCATTTGTTGGTAAATTTGGGGGTTCTTGGGTAAATTGGGTCATGTAGACTCAATTATGTGTAAGCTAAGGTTTTAAATGTATTAATTGTTGTTATGAAACCCTAATTGGCTAATAATTTGCTAGAACACCTTAAGGAAGTGAAAATGGGTGTGATTTGGGTATAAATGACCCAAAATGGGTGTATTGACTTTTATTGAGTCAAACGGGTCAAAATGGACCAAGATTGGTTAACGTTAGTGTTTTGCGTTAAAACCTAGTGATTTAAAGTGTATGAAGGCCTTGAGTGCCAAGAGTTAGGGTTTTTGGTAAGAATGACCCAAATTAGGGTTAAGTGTCAAAATGGGTCAAGATGACCTAGGATGGTGTGTGTTATGAGATTAGGCCAAGTTGATTGATTAATTATATGCTTGTGAAATAGGTACGTTACCTTGGAATTCAAGCTTGGTTTAATAATCACCGAAGGTTTAAGGTGAGTGGAATAATTATGCGTATGTGTATATAATGTATTTATTTGTGTTGCGTGAATGTGGCATTGTCGCGGTGTTCAAGACACCACATTCTAGGTAACGAGTAGTATTGTCGCGGTGTTTAAGGCACTACTCATTGTGTAATTGACTTGTGGTATTGTCGCGGTGTTTAAGACGCCACAATGTCATGGGAGTGGAAGTGTCGCGGTGTTCAAGACACCACTCATTGTATTGAATGAAGTGTGGATTCGTCGCGGTGTTTAAGACGCCACATTGTTGTAAGGGTGAGTTAGTCGCGGTGTTTAAGACATCACCCGGGGACTAGTGATTACGCGGTGTGTAAGTAACACTAGTGGATGTTATGAACTCCAACGGTCTTGTAAGTACCGTTTCCCTTGTTCGAATCGGTTAACCAAGGTTGCGTGAATTATGTAGTGAAAGTGCTTAATTATGAATCGTATGCTATTGTATTATTAGCTACTTGTGGAATTGCGGATATTGGTATATGCATATTATTGTTGCATGATTGTCGAATTGTTGATCCCGCGTATGAGGTTGCGTAAGTGATGCAAGTAGGTAGATTATATATGTATATGTATAATTATTGTGCTCACTAAGCTTTGCTTACCCTCTCGTTGTTTACCTTTTTATAGGTTCGTGTGTGGATAAGGGTAAGGGCATTACCTTGGATTGAGTTTCCCGCTTCGATGATTAAGAAGCGCTTTTGGTTTTGGCTTGGAGTTTGACCGAGACTTGGGTAGTTTAACCCCAAACACCATGCTCGTTGTGTCGTTTGGCAATTAAACTTTTGTGGTCAAAACTCTAATTTGTATTAAACTTGTATTCTTACACTTAGTGGCAATTTGGGCATGTGTGGGCCCCACTTTGTAAAACTCGCTCAAACCTTAGTTATGTGCTAGTTTTACATATATTAATGTACGGTTAAAAGCGTTTTGGCTAGATGTGTCGGGAAGTCGCTCATCTTTTTCGCATTAAAGGCAACCGGCAACAGCCAGCTTTTGCGCGGCGCGCAAGCTGGGGCGCGCGGCGCGCAAACAGTCTTCCAGCAAAAATTTTTTTTTTTTTAGCTAAAATTTAACGAGGTTTAGTCGGTGGTTGGTTTGGGTTGTCACAAGTGGTATCAGAGCATGGTCTAAGGGATTTAGGTGACTTGAGATAGGCGCCTAGACTTAGACTTTTGTGTGTGCATTGTGCGGACTTGTAGGACTTTGGGTCGGACCGGGTCTTGGTTAGCGCATAGGTTTATATGAACTAATCATGCGTTATTGTTTGTGTTGTATAGCAATCATCGAGCGAAATGAACGTTGTACTAGCGAGTTAACGCGACGTGCTCGCGTAGTAATGATTAGCTACCCTTACTACGGGTGCAAATCGTGTCAAACAAGCGATGTACGACGATTGTCGAGCGAGATGGAGTGGTATGGTGTATATGTATATATGTGTCATGTCTTTAGTTTCGTTGTTTAATCTTTTCCATTTTATAGAATGAAGATGAGAAACGGAAACGACACCGATAATGGGGGCACGAGCGAGGACCCCGAGTTCACGGCCAAGGTTGAGGCCATCTTTCAACGCCAAAAGGCGGAGTTTCGCGAAGATGTTAAGAAGATGTTTTTAGAGACGATTGACGAACATGTCGTCACTATGGTTAAGGAGCAAATTAAGATTGCTCTTCAAGAAGAAAATGTGGGAAGGCGTGACTTTTTCTTCAAGAACTTTAAGGATGCTCAACCTCCTACTTTTGAGGGCGATAGGGACCCACTCAAGAGTGCCCGATTCATCTCCGATATGGAGGGGGCTTTCCGTACTTGTGAGTGCCCTCCCGATAAAAAGACTAGGTATGGTTGTAGCATGTTACGGGGTGATGCGAAGTTATGGTGGGATGCAAAGATCCAACTCTATGGTGAAGAACAATGTATGGACTTCACTTGGGACGAATTTAAAGAGGAGTTCTTCGATGAGTACCGAACTTCGGCCGATCTTACAAGGCTTAAGGACGAGCTACGTACCTTGAGGCAAGGGTCGATGGACTTGAACACTCTCAAATCCGTGTTCTTGTCCAAGACGCAATTTTGCCCGGAGTATGTCGAGAATGATAAAATGTTGAAAGAAGATTTCTATCGAACCTTGAATGATAGTTATCAAGAAAAGATTAGTGTGAATGTGGTGAAGAGCTTCGATGAATTGTTTAATATGGCAAAAGGGTTTGAAGCGCTTGTGTTGAGGAAGAGGAAGTTTGAAGGTTCGAGTCATTCAAATTTTTCAAGCAAGAAGTCAAAGAAAGGCGCAACCGAGAGTGTGGGGAGTGTGAAGAAGGGTGCTTCGGGGGATTTCCCCTATTCTTGTCATAATTGTGGGCGAAGGGGGCACATGGCCCGTGATTGCACCAAACCATCTTCTACTACCAAATTCACTTGCTACAATTGTGGGAAAGAAGGACACAAGAAACCCGAGTGTCCCGAGTTGCGTAATGATAATACTAAACGAATCGAGAAGGCGGCGGGTACGGCTAGGGGTCGTAACTACTTGATGTCTAATGAAGAAGCTAAACAATCCAATGAAGTCGTTTCAGGTACTTTCATGGTTAACTCTAATCCGGCTCGGATACTTTTTGATAGTGGTGCTAATTTGTCTTTCGTATCTCCAAGATTTGTGCCTAAGTTAAGTAAACCGCTAGTAAAGTTGAGTCGTCCGGTAGAAGTTGAAATAGCGGATGGCAAGACGGCACTAGTGGTTGATGTGTGTAAAAATTGCAATGTTGTGTTTGGCGCCGAAAGTTTCGAAATTGATCTTATTCCGATGACTTTGGGTGATTTTGATGTAGTCGTTGGTATGGATTGGCTCGATCGTTATAGAGCCGATATTGCATGCCACGACAAGTTTATTCGTGTAAAGACCCCAAGTGGGGGAGAGATGATTATTCATGGTGATAAACGAAGGAGATCGTTGCCGATATGCACTTTTGCTCGGGCACGACGTCACGTTATTACCGGTGGTATGGCTTTCCTTGCTCATGTTGTCGACACTCGTAATGAGCCACCACCTATTCGTGAAATTCCGGTAGTTAATGAGTTTGAAGATGTCTTTCCGGATGAGTTACCGGGTGTTCCGGCGGAAAGACAAGTAGAATTTCGCATCGAGTTGGTTCCGGGGGCTACCCCCATTGCTAAAACTCCTTATCGTTTAGCACCAACGGAGATGCAAGAGTTATTGAATCAAATTCAAGAATTGCTCGAGAAGGATTTTATCCGACCGAGTGCTTCGCCATGGGGCGCTCCGGTCTTATTTGTGAAGAAGAAAGACGGTAGTATGCGTATGTGCATTGATTACCGTGAGTTGAATAAAGTGACGATCAAGAATCGTTATCCACTACCTAGGATCGACGATTTGTTTGATCAACTTCAAGGCGCAACGTATTTCTCTAAGATCGACCTACGGTCCGGCTATCACCAAATGCGGGTCCGTGAGGAAGATATTGAGAAAACGGCTTTCCGAACGCGTTACGGGCATTATGAATTTGTAGTTATGCCCTTCGGTCTTACGAATGCACCGGCGGCATTCATGGATCTTATGAACCGGGTGTGCCAACCTATGTTGGACAAGTCGGTTATTGTGTTCATTGATGACATACTAGTCTACTCGAAAAGTATGCACGAACATGAACGCCACTTGCATGAAGTTTTGAAGACGCTAAGAAAAGAGAAGTTGTATGCAAAGTTCTCTAAATGTGAATTTTGGCTAAGGGAGGTTCAATTCCTTGGTCACATTGTGAACGAAAGCGGTATCCAAGTGGATCCGGGGAAGATTGAGACGGTGAAGAGTTGGGGACGACCGACTACGCCCACGGAGATCCGAAGTTTTCTCGGATTGGCCGGTTATTATCGTCGGTTTATCCAAGACTTTTCTAAGATTGCTTCTCCATTAACAAAGTTGACGAGGAAGAGTGCTAAGTTCAATTGGGAAAACGAGCAAGAAATTGCTTTTCAATTATTGAAAGAGAAGTTGTGTCAAGCTCCGGTGTTAGTGTTACCGGAAGGCGTCGAAGACATGGTGGTTTATTGTGATGCTTCCTTAAATGGGCTCGGGTGCGTTCTTATGCAGAGGGGTAAAGTCATTGCTTATGCCTCTCGGCAATTAAAGGAACACGAAACGAGGTACCCGACTCATGATCTTGAAATGGCGGCGGTTGTGCATGCGTTGAAAATTTGGCGCCATTACTTGTATGGTGTCAAGTGTACGATATATTCGGATCATAAGAATTTGAAACATCTTTTTACTCAAAGAGATTTGAATTATCGTCAACGTAGATGGATGGATGTGGTGAAGGATTTTGATTGTGAGATACTTTACCATCCGGGTAAGGCGAATGTGGTCGCGGATGCGTTAAGTCGGAAGACTCAACATCCGGCGATACGTGTAGCATCGTTACGTTTGATTATCACTAATGACTTTCTTGAAAAGATGGGTGAAGACCAAATAGAGGCTTATGTTCACGATAAGCACGCGGAACGAATTGTGGGCCAATCGGAGTTCATTACAATGGGCCCGCGGGGTTTATTGTCGTTTCAAGGAAGGGTGTGGGTGCCTAAGGCGGGTGATTACCGACGGGTGTTACTCGATGAAGCACATAAGTCGAAATATTCCATTCATCCGGGCGCGACGAAAATGTATCATGACTTGAAGAAAGATTATTGGTGGCCGGGCATGAAACGCGATGTTGTAAAATACGTTGAACGATGTGTTACTTGTTTGCAAGTTAAAGCCGAGCATCAAAAGCCGTATGGTAAGTTGCAACCGTTAGAGATCCCGAAATGGAAATGGGAGCACATTACCATGGATTTCATCACTAAATTACCTAAGACGGCGAGAACTCAATATGATTCGATTTGGGTGATCGTGGACCGGTTGACGAAAAGCGCTTTGTTTCTTCCTATTAAAGAAGCAATATCGTCGGAGGCTTTGGCTAAGTTGTTTATCAAGGAAGTGGTCTCGCGACATGGCGTTCCTATATCTATTATTTCGGATCGAGATACCCGTTTTACATCTCGATTTTGGGAAAAGTTTCACGAAGATATGGGTACACAATTAAAGTTGAGCACGGCGTATCATCCTCAAACGGACGGTCAAACCGAACGTACGAATCAAACTTTGGAAGATATGTTACGGGCGTGCATTATCGATTTCGGTGGTAGTTGGGATGAGCATCTACCTTTGGTGGAATTTTCGTACAATAATAGTTTTCATACTAGTATCGGGATGCCACCGTACGAGATGCTTTATGGTCGAAGGTGTCGAACTCCCATTTGTTGGGGAGAAGTGGGACAAAGGGAAATCGGGAGTACCGATTTGGTTCTAGAGACGAATAACAAGATTGATATTATCCGGGAGCATTTGAAAAAGGCTCAAGATAGGCAAAAGTCGTATGCCGATAAACGTAGACGGACGATCGAATTCCAAGAGGGCGACATGGTCATGCTTAAGGTTTCGCCATGGAAGGGTATTATTCGATTTCGAAAATGGGGAAAGTTAGGTCCTCGGTATATTGGGCCGTTTAAAGTTTTGGCTCGTGTTGGTGAAGTTGCATATCGATTGGAATTGCCCGAAGAGCTTGCGGGGATCCATAATACGTTTCATGTTTCTCACCTCCGTAAGTGTCTTGCGGACGATTCCTCATGGATGCCTTTAGATGAGATCGAACTAAACAATAAGTTGGAGTATATTGAAGAGCCGATTGCCATACTTGATGAGAAGGTCAAACGATTGAGACATAAGGAGGTTAGGACCTACAAAGTTCAATGGCGACGGAATAAAGGTTCCGAGTTTACATGGGAGCCCGAAGAGTTTGTGTTGGTGTATCTTCCCGCTTGTCATGCGGCTTGGATTGCGAGGACGCAATCCGAATAAGTAGGGGAGAGTTGTAAGACCCGTGTATTTTTATTGTATATAATGCGTAAATAGTAAACCGGGGTGTAGAGTTTTCGTTATGTTGTAAAATGGAAGAAGTAGCTGAAACAGACCATATGCGCGCCGCGCAGATAGGGGCGCGCCGCGCAGATCCTGTCTGCCAGCTCATTTTTGCTTTTAATTAAATGGAAACGAGGGTATTTTGGTAAATGCACTTTAGAGCCGAATTTAATGCCTTTGGATCAGTTTTGGGAGTTCATTAATCACTCCCACAACCACCAACATTTATCCAAATTGATTTTAGTGAGAGAGTGAGTTTTAGAGAGGGAAAGCTCACTTTGAAGAGGAAGAAGAGGGTTTCTTGCTAAAGTCCAAGTTCTAAAGTTGTTCATCTCGTCAATTGCTACATCTTGATAGTTGTGGTATGCCTTAACTTTCAATTCTTGTTTTGATTTCGTGTATGGGTTAGGGTTTGAGTTAGTGTTACTCATAAAACCCATTTGTTGGTAAATTTGGGGGTTCTTGGGTAAATTGGGTCATGTAGACTCAATTATGTGTAAGCTAAGGTTTTAAATGTATTAATTGTTGTTATGAAACCCTAATTGGCTAATAATTTGCTAGAACACCTTAAGGAAGTGAAAATGGGTGTGATTTGGGTATAAATGACCCAAAATGGGTGTATTGACTTTTATTGAGTCAAACGGGTCAAAATGGACCAAGATTGGTTAACGTTAGTGTTTTGTGTTAAAACCTAGTGATTTAAAGTGTATGAAGGCCTTGAGTGCCAAGAGTTAGGGTTTTTGGTAAGAATGACCCAAATTAGGGTTAAGTGTCAAAATGGGTCAAGATGACCTAGGATGGTGTGTGTTATGAGATTAGGCCAAGTTAATTGATTAATTATATGCTTGTGAAATAGGTACGTTACCTTGGAATTCAAGCTTGGTTTAATAATCACCGAAGGTTTAAGGTGAGTGGAATAATTATGCGTATGTGTATATAATGTATTTATTTGTGTTGCGTGAATGTGGCATTGTCGCAGTGTTCAAGACACCACATTCTAGGTAACGAGTAGTATTGTCGCGGTGTTTAAGGCACTACTCATTGTGTAATTGACTTGTGGTATTGTCGCGGTGTTTAAGACGCCACAATGTCATGGGAGTGGAAGTGTCGCGGTGTTCAAGATACCACTCATTGTATTGAATGAAGTGTGGATTCGTCGCGGTGTTTAAGACGCCACATTGTTGTAAGGGTGAGTTAGTCGCGGTGTTTAAGACATCACCCGGGGACTAGTGATTACGCGGTGTGTAAGTAACACTAGTGGATGTTATGAACTCCAACGGTCTTGTAAGTACCGTTTCCCTTGTTCGAATCGGTTAACCAAGGTTGCGTGAATTATGTAGTGAAAGTGCTTAATTATGAATCGTATGCTATTGTATTATTAGCTACTTGTGGAATTGCGGATATTGGTATATGCATATTATTGTTGCATGATTGTCGAATTGTTGATCCCGCGTATGAGGTTGCGTAAGTGATGCAAGTAGGTAGATTATATATGTATATGTATAATTATTGTGCTCACTAAGCTTTGCTTACCCTCTCGTTGTTTACCTTTTTATAGGTTCGTGTGTGGATAAGGGTAAGGGCATTACCTTGGATTGAGTTTCCCGCTTCGATGATTAAGAAGCGCTTTTGGTTTTGGCTTGGAGTTTGACCGAGACTTGGGTAGTTTAACCCCAAACACCATGCTCGTTGTGTCGTTTGGCAATTAAACTTTTGTGGTCGAAACTCTAATTTGTATTAAACTTGTATTCTTACACTTAGTGGCAATTTGGGCACGTGTGGGCCCCACTTTGTAAAACTCGCTCAAACCTTAGTTATGTGCTAGTTTTACATATATTAATGTACGGTTAAAAGCGTTTTGGCTAGATGTGTCGGGAAGTCGCTCATCTTTTTCGCATTAAAGGCAACCGGCAACAGCCAGCTTTTGCGCGGCGCGCAAACAGTCTTCCAGCAAAAAAATTTTTTTTTTTAGCTAAAATTTAACGAGGTTTAGTCGGTGGTTGGTTTGGGTTGTCACATAAACTAATGAACTCACCAACCTTTTGGTTGACACTTTAAAGCATGCTTATTCTCAGGTATGAAAGAAATCTTCCGCTGTGTATTTTTGCTCATTTTAAAGATATTACTTGGAGTCATTCATGACATATTTCAAAAGACGTTGCATTCGAGTCGTTGAGTTCATCAAGATTATTATTAAGTCAATTATAGTTAGATATATTATGAAATGGTATGCACGCCGTCAACTTTCGATGAAATGAAAGATTGCCTTTTCAAAAACGAATGCAATGTTTGTAAAATGTATCATATAGAGGTCATGAACCTCGCGATGTAATCAACTATTGTGAATCGTTTATAATCGATATGGACTTCGTCCAGATGGATTAGGACGGGTCGCTTCAGTTGGTATCAGAGCGGTGGTCTTAGCGAACCAGGTCTTGCATTAGTATGTCTAACTGATAGTCGTTAGGATGCATTAGTGAGTCTGTACTTCGACCGTGTCTGCATGTCAAAAGTTTTCCTTATCATTTCGTGTCGAAAATTATTTACTTATCATCTTTAAAGTCTAGACATGTCTTACTGCCTCTATTGCATAGACAGTGTATAGATAAATTCATATCTTAGCGTATCTGTTATTGTTACCTTTGCCTGACAGCTTCCGTAGATTCCTCCGTAACTTATGGGATTTTAGTATTATATATGCGTATGTAAATTATGTATTGCAGGGTACTAATCTACATCCTATAATCTATTTCTTATCGAAAATCATTCATCTAATCGTACGAGGTGAATCCCTCAACTAGTTCGAGTCCCTCAGATTCCGATAGCTATTCCGATAGTTATTCCGACAGCTATTCCGACATAGATATTCACCTAAACTCTGAAAGCAGTGTAAACGAAATGGATCAACCAACTAGTCATCTTCAACTCATCTGATGGGTTCGTAGTCTACTTAATCATTGGAGACAAGAAGAAGCGATCCCTTTCATCCACCATATTGTCCGTTGGGCGAAGAACTCGAAGCATTCACCGGCGAACCAATCCGAAACACCATTTTCACTCTCATTTCCCGAATATCTCACCACGACTATATCATAACTTAGATTCTAAACTTTATTCATTCGCTCGTTTCTACCAAAAATCATCCCGGAGTAATAAGTTAACGAGCTTCGCGCCCGAGCTGTAGCCTTGAAAAATATGGTGCAAAATGTACCAGCTTCAGCAGCATCACCGGCACCAACAGTACCACCAACATTAATACCAGTACCAACAACAATCTAAGTTTCAGCATCACACGCCTCGACATCTCATTATGTACCCCGAGCATAATCATCATTCTACGTATCATTTTACATCAATTATCTTCGTTCTTCATGGCAGTTATGTAATCTCTAATGTTTTAGAGATTATGTATTCTAGTTATAACGGAAAAATCAAATGAGATTAATATTATCTTAACTCATTGAATCTATGATTACATCTGAAGAAAATATATATGTATATATATTTTCATAAAGATTGTAATTAAAAATTCTTTTGTACAAACTGTTAATGGTGAAAATATTTTAACGGGTAGGTAATACCCTAGGAATATTTAAATTTCACATTGATAAGTTACATTGTACATTTTTTGAATCTGATTCAACGGTCATTTAATATCCTACTTAAATCTACCCATATACGTATCCGTTCATACAGAATAACCATTTTCATTCAATTTCATATTTGGATTTTAATCTATCAGAATCCAACAAGTGGCATAATGAAGAAAACATTGGAAAAATAAAATTTGTTAGAAACAAACAAATTAACTATGAGAAATTTTGTTAAGAACTCACGCTAACTGTTCCTAGCTAATTGTTCCTAGCTAACTGATTACATTTTATTTATCGCAATTTACATTCTCGCAATTTTATTTATCGTCATTTAATTTCTGTTATTTACGTTACGCACTTTATTTATCGTTTTTTAATTTCTGTTATTTATTTTACGCACTTTAAATATCGGGACACGTATACAAGGTTTTGACATATCATATCGACGCATTTATATATATTATTTGGAATAACCATAGACACTCTATATGCAGTAATGATCGAGTTCTCTATACAGGGTTGAGGTTGATTCTACAATAATATATATAATTTGAGTTGTGATCGAGTCTGAGACAAGTACACGGGTCACGATACGTATTAATTAATTCGAATATTATAAATTAAACTATATATGAATTATTGGACTGTTAACTGTGGACTATCGACTGTGGACTATCAAGATTGGACAATTAAAAATGAATTAAAATATTGATTATAACATATGAAACTAAACAATTCTTCAAGTTTGCCACTTGATTTCATCTTAAAACCTCATTTGTATCTTGACAATTACAATCTGCGTTCAAACCTTTCATAATTCTTGAAAACACCGCAATCGAGAGAATGAACCAACCGCACTTCATCTACGAAAGGAAAGATTTATGCATATAGTCATGCACCTGAAAACAATCGGAACCTGAGTAAACGTTTAACACATATCTGTGCTAACTCCTTTGGCATTGATATTACCAAAAATAACTTTGCAATCCTTTTCCAAAGTAGCCAATTTTGTCGCAGCTTCAGCAAATTAATTTTGACTTTTCATTCGAATAAACTCTATTATAACTTCGATAAATAAGTTTACCTTTCGTCATCGTTACCGGTGAACCATCTATGTCCCACCATATTGGCAGTAAACCTACCAGTAATTTCATCTATATTTGATTTTCCGAAAAATCATTATAGTCATTGAAACCCTATCATATACTCATCCGCGTCTTGAAACGAGAAGGTGCCATACCAATTACCGAGAATCAGCAATCAGTATTTTGAATCTCGCAGCGTTTCTACATCAACAATTATATGTATACATATAACCTTTATCTCTTAGAATTATGATCTTCCATTCCAAAAATTCTGAAAAGCACTCAGTCTACGAATCAACACTTCAAAGTTTGAAAAAGCTGAATGAAGCAGCAGAAACTATAGACAACTGTAAACGACCTTATTCATCGGAAATTAGATGATAGAGAATAGAATGTTGGCAAAGCTCAGAAAAGCTGGAACTGAAAAACGGATTGAGCAAAGTATGAAGGAGGCTATGGACAAATCACAAGGACTAAACCTCCCTTCAACGAATCCAAATGATTCAGTAATTGCTGACGTCATTAACGAATACCTTGCTTCTGAATCCAAACTCTTGCGGACAAATTTTCTTCACCATCCTTCGATATTAGAAATTCCAAGATATCATCGTATCTTTTATTATAAATATCTTCCATATTTCTGAAGATATTTTCATAACTATTCTTATCTGAAATCATTAATCTCTTCGTGATATCAGTGTTACATCATATAGAAACTGTTAGTTTCTATATTCTGTAAACTTTCGAGCTTAAAATATAAATGTTAGTAAAGTAATGTTGGGAACTGATGCATGAGTTAGTATAATATAATGACACTTGATCAACGTGATTATATTACAGTAAGTCATGCCGAGTTTCTAAATGGGAGATGATGATTCACAGATCATAACGTCATCATGTGCCATGTTACACGACTCCTACGTTCTGTCTAATCTATAAACATATCAAGAACATATTTTTCTTGATAGTCCTATCTTTCCTTGAATTCTGGTAATTTGACAAGTCAAATTGTGCTATTACCGTTTCCTTCTTAGGACATTAACAATGTTCATTCTGAAACTTATATCTGCGAATTCTGGACCATTACAAGAGATGCCCAATCACAAGAAGAAGAAGAAACGAAGGGACAAAGCTCTGAAATAGAAATTGGAGTATAAATCGCAGCAAATAAGGGGGAAGTATTAACTGGGGATGACAATGATTATAAAAGGTAGAAGCAGGGACTTCGAAATATCAGGGAAGATATAAAGCCCAATAACAACACATAAATTACAAACCGTGAATATCAGTGCGTATAGCAATATAAAGACACGGGAGGATTATAAATACAATAAGCACTAGAGCATAGTAGAAATAAACCGATTCTTCTGGTGGGAGTTGGAAAATAAGGACGATCATTGCGATAGTAAGGATCAGTATTGGATTAAGCATTTTCATAATTTTTCGGATGTATGAACTAAGAAAGAAAGTATAGGGATGGTAAGAATAATGGAACGAAAGAGTTTAAATTATAAAGGAAAAATCAGACGTAACAATCGAGACAGATGACCGCATTTAATTATAGAGATATTAATTTCCTTATTCGCCGAAGAATCAAATCTGTTAGATTTCGAAGATTTTCTTTAAATCCCTTGAATTCCGAAATTCAACCAAGACAATGTCAAAAGTTAAGACGCACCTTATTTTCTAAATTCAACCAAGACAACGTCAAAAGCTAAGACGCACCTTATTTTCTAATTTCCACCGTGACTACGTCAAAAGTTAAATCTCTATCTCAATCTGTTGTGACAGCTTCATTCGTACACTCCATCTAATCGAATCGTTTTATCTATATTAGTCAATAATGATAAAACTCAATTTATCAACTCATATTTGTCATGAAAACATTTTTATTGTTAGTCATGACCACCTCACTCAAATTTCGGGACGAAATTTCTTTAACGGGTAGGTACTGTGATGACCCGGGAATTTCCGACCAAAATTAAACTTAATCTTTATATATTTCCGACACGATAAGCAAAGTCTGTAGTATTGAGTCTCGAAAACTTTGGAACTATGTTCATATATTCAATTGACCTTTTGTCTATTTTCGACGATTCACGAACGATTGTTTATAAATAAATATATGTAGGTATATATATAATAATTGGTAATAATAAAATAAAATTTAAACATTAGAATTCAACTATGTAAAATAAATACAAAATAAATAAATAAAACTTAAAATGAATTTATATACATACATATATGATTGTCATTTAATATATTGTAATATATATATAAAATATATAAAGGTTAACTATCTAAATATATTATTATATAAAATAAATAATACATATGTAATAAATATAAAGTTGATATAATATGTGTAGTGACAAGGCAAAGTATAAAAGTTATATTAGGATCATTATTCTCATTAATGTTATTATCTATATTATTAAGATTATTAAATGAAATTGGATATGTAAAATTTTATTATTACTATTAGTAATAATATTAATAGTATTATAAGAAGTGTTATTAATAAAATTAATAATAAAATTTTTGACATTATTGTTAATATCATTATAACTAATAATAAAATTTTAAATTTTGATATTATGATTAGTATTATCATTAAGATATTATTATTAAGAATTATTATTATGAATTAATATCATTATATTATTTTGTTATTAGAAAATGATATAATCTATTCATTTATAAATTAGTATATTCTATTATTATTATTATTAGTGTTTTTGTTTTTATTTTTTTATTTATTTAATTATCTGTACTAGTAATATAATTATTACTAAATAATATTATTATTAATATTAATAATATAATTATTAATTACTAATAATAATTCTATAAAAGTATTACATAATTTGTTAGATGTAGCTATCAATTGTTACGTAAGATGTTTCCTGGCTTCAACTCAGTACAATTCAAAGATTTCCAAATCTCAAAACACTCCAAATCTGATTACAATTGATATCAAACTTTTATATATTTTTATTTTTTTCTGTACGACCATATATTTTTCTGTCGATTCTCTTTTGGCCAGAAGACAAACGAATTGCACATGTATGTTGATTAAGTCATTCATTTATACGTTACCATTATCAAGTACGAACCATTACAGCCTTATTTCAAACGAATTAAATCAAGAAAGCTCAAGAACACCTTCGTACCCCTGTTCTTACAACTTTTTATCAAAAATCGAATACAAATTGAATTTTAGAAATCTAAAAATGTAGTCATGTTAGGAATTCTTTATTGAAACTATCTGCAAGGTATTAGTTTTTAATTCTCAATATCGAATTCAAATTGCAGGGTCAAAGTTACGAATTTAAAAGTCAAACTATTTATTCTTCATGAAAATTTGAATTCGTTGTATTGTTTCTAGTTAAATTAGTGATTTGAAAAGTTTCTAGGCATGATTTTCAAACTATTCCATGAAGGAATCGGGGTCTCAAAACACTTCAATCTCAAAAATCAAATCCATGTTCTTCATTTGTTTACGAATAGTAGCAGCTACTGCTTAATTTTTTCTTCTTCTTTTCTTTCATTGATTTAATTCGCTAATACAGATCATATCTACTTATGTTATTATAATTAAATCTCAATTATGATTTATAAATGATTCTGGTCGGTTTATAAAATTGGAGAAGATGAAGAAGAGAATAGGAACAGAATAGTGAATGAGATAAATAGATATGGGTTTAATATTAATCAGAAAAGCAGATATGGAGCCGTGGTCATGGGTGTTTGCGTATAAGCGGGAGGTCTCGGGTTCGATTCCTACTGGAGACAACTATTTTTTTTAAAACCCTTATGAGGTAGTCTTATTTTTCTAAAAATTATTATTAATTTTAACACTATTATTATTGTCAATTATTATTATTATCATTACAATCTTATTATTAATATTATCATTATATTTTTTATTATTATTATTATGATTGTTGTTATTTAGCAATATAAGTAATAAGATTACTAGTAAAATTAATATTATTAACATTTTTGTCATTACTAATATTATATTATTACTATCATTATTATCACTATTATTATTATTATTATTGTTATTATTATTATTACTATCACTGTTATTATTATTATTTCAAATAAATATTTCAAATATATCAATATAAAGTTTTAAAACATAAAATGATAGTTTTTCTAAACATCAATATAGGATAATTATAAAACATAACATATCTATTACTTTAAATCTGTTATATATATATATATATATATATATATATATATATATATATATATATATATATATATATATATATATATATATATATATATATATATATATATATATATATATATATATACACACACACACACACATATATAAGTATACAAAATTTTAAGTATTTAAAATACCTAAATAAATAGTCAATAAATTACTAATATAGGAAATATGTTAATATACAAATTTAATCGATTACGATTATATGTATTAATGAATCCGAGGCCAACCCTGCATTATTCAATTTGTCTAATGTCGTCATATGTATTTTTACTACAAAATACATTAGGTGAGTTTCATTTGCTCCCTTTTTAAATGCTTTTGCAATATATATTTTTGGGACTGAGAATACATACGCTGCTTTTATAAATGTTTTACGGAATAGACACAAGTACGCAAAACTACATTCTATGGTTGGATTATTAAACCGAATATCGCCCTTCAAGTCTGGTAACCTAAGAATTTAGGGAAATGGCCCCTGATTGACGCGAATCCTAAAGATAGATCTATGGACCTTGACAAGTCCCATTCGGGGTACGAATGCTTTAGTACTTTGAGATTATTATTATACATACGAGAGGTTCTGTTTGGGGATATTCTATGCATTAAAGTTAACATCGGTTACCAGGTGTTCAATCCATATGAATTATATTTTTGTCTCTATGCATGGGACGTATATTTATGAGAAATGAAAAATGAAAATCTTGTGGTCTATTAATATGATGGAAATTATTATTTATGTTAAACTAATGAACTCACCAACCTTTTGGTTGACACTTTAAAGCATGTTTATTCTCAGGTATGAAAGAAATCGTCCGCTGTGCATTTGCTCATTTTAAAGATATTACTTAGAGTCATTCATGACATATTTCAAAAGACATTGCATTCGAGTCGTTGAGTTCATCAAGATTATTATTAAGTCAATTATAGTTAGATATATTATGAAATGGTATGCATGCCGTCAACTTTCGATGAAATGAAAGATTGTCTTTTCAAAAACGAATGCAATGTTTGTAAAATGTATCATATAGAGGTCATGAAGGTCATGAACCTCGTGATGTAATCAACTATTGTGAATCGTTTATAATCGATATGGACTTCGTCCAGATGGATTAGGACGGGTCGCTTCAATATATATATAAAATAAAAACTTACATCATAAAAAAATAAAACGATTATATAATTATCACAAGTTATGACGTTCGTGAATCATCAGGCAAACGGGGTGGTCAATTGTCTACATAAACTCATTTCAATTAATCAAGTCTTAACAAGTTTGATTGCTTAACATGTTGGAAACATTTATTCATGTAAATATTAATCTCATATAATATATAATCATGGAAAAGTTCGGGTCACTACAATTGTGTCGGTAAAGAATGTGGAGAAAGAATGTCCTACTTCACAAGGAGTTGCGTTTTCGGGTGAGGAAAGATGTTAACTACACAATGATGTGATCAGACCACATTTTACTCGGGATGTAAAAGAGCATTGGAATCCACCCTGGCCAAATTTAACACCCTAACTGCTAATACTTGTTACGAGGCTTTAAATTTGACATTTTTGGGACGTTAGTTATGTTCTTAAAGGCAAATGTGGCTTTAGAATTCTTTTAACCAATTAAATCTTGCCACGTTTATACTTTATTTATTTGCTGTATTTTTTTCTACTTAACTCTAATCATATTTTTCTACTTAACTTCCAATCATATTTAACCACCTCAGGTAAAACTTTTTCTCCTCAAATTTGACACCTACTATAATCTACTTTCAAAATTAAACACTGCCACATAACAGTCGGATTTTTCTCACTTTCGAAAAGTACATTTTTTTAACTCCACGTCATGGTCAAAAAGTGTCTAAGATAATGTTCGTTCTAAATAGAGAGAGAAGTGAATGATTTGAGAAAAACAAAAAATAAATCTAGTTGATTATTGGTATATGTCATCGTGTAAAAGTTATTTTATGAATTTTTCTATTATACTTCAATAGTAACTACTTCATTTGTTCTAAAATAATATGTCTAAAATAATTTTTAGTTGAAAAAAATAACTATTAAATACTCGTATTATTAAACTCACAATTTTATCCTTATTTATTACTCTCACTCACACATATTTTGAAAAAAATTATAGTCAAATTTAGGTTAAATATAAGGTAAAATTGACATTTATTATACATATTTTATATCCAACAAAAATTCATGCGAGGCACCCTGAGTAATCCAGATAATGTTTAGAAAAAGTCATTCAATTTTACTATCTATTAAACAAAAATGATGAATAGTAATTAGGAGCGTTTTCGTTTTTTCACTTTTTCTCCTAAATTTCATTTCACTTACAAAGCCCCTCCCCCCACTTTTTCAAAAAATCAAATCGACCCTCCAAACATGGGGTAAAGTGTCAAATAACCATTTTCATAACAAATCTTAAGTAAACTCCACCCAAATATTTAACGGGTCATATCCTTTCGCTCGCAACGAGTTAAATTTTTACGACACCATCGTTAAACTCGAAATAATTTTAGGAACACAATGTCACTAACTATACGCAAAACGGACGCTTTTTAAAAAACGTTAAATATTTGGGGTACTTTTCATACACGTTGATTTTGCGTTAAATTTTTAAAAGTCGACAATTTCATAGCGAAACGCGGAGATGCACATATATTGTTAATTCAAAATAACATTTAAATCTTTCACGGGTTATACCTTTTAGTTCGACTCGAGTTGCGCTTCAACGACATCATCGTTAGCCACGAAATAATTTTACAAACTAAACGCAATAAAATACATTGAAAACCGAACCCCCGGCGTGAAGCGAGGGTTCGAAAACTAGTTCAATCTATTTTCTAAAATAATAGTTTTAGTTAGAGTTGCAAGTAATACTCCGAATTTTATATATCATCAATCTTAAATATTTAACATGCTGTAATGTACAATATAAAAAACACATTTTTAAGCGTACAAAATTTCAATCCTCATCTAACATTTAACAATTGACTATTCGAAATTTAGAGAAGAATGCAAAGGGTGGTGATGGATTCTGGTTGGCCCAAACTAGCATGTGAAGGTGTTTGATTGTTGGGCTATAAACGGAGACTTGTATTATGAACCGCCATGTTCGCATTCATTCAAATAACGTATAGGCGGGTTTTTTCGGGAGAGATTCATTGGGTTAGCCAACTTCATGTTTGGAAAATGAAGTTATAACCACATGAGTCTTTTCAGTTTATGTTACTTACAATACAAGTGGTGGTTACTTTTTTAAAACCTTTCTATATTCACCTAAACAACCCATTTACGTACACACATCTTTCAAAGTTTTCAAACGATCAAGTTATGGTTGTATGTATACATATAATTTATTGATTCCGTTAGTTGCGTTTTAAAATTCTTCATCGTGTTTCTAAAGAAGTTTGTATGGATTTTGAATTTTTGATGTTTGCTCCAAAATGCTATAATATCGGCAACCCTAACTACTCCGGGCCCATAAATAGGGTTATAAACATAACATGGTGTGCATATTTGTGCCTTTGCGTAGGCATGTAGTCCGTAGTACACGGGCCGAGCTTAGAGTAACTCAAAAGGGTATCCGGCTTATCTGGATTTAACATATGAAAAAAATTTACACTAATAAAACAATTTTTTTACTAAAAAATAAAGTTTTTATTAGTGTTTACCCCTGCTGAAAATGAAAAATTTATTAAATTTTCGCATCCGCCTCATCCGTCTTTAAGTTAAAGTTCCGCCACTGCCGTAGTATACAAAGGTCAAAGAGCAATTGCCCCCTCATAGATGTCACATTATGTAAAAGAAATTTAAGGTGTTACTAGCATTGTAAGCGTTTTACCCTTCAAAACAAAACTTAATTAGTAATAAATAGATGCTTAATGATATTATTAAACAGGAGAATTTAGTGTATAATCCGTGGTGTTACGGGACACCACTAATTTAAAATTTTTACGTAGAAAATATTTTAAAATTTGTATAGGACACTACTAAATCTAACTATATAACCCAATATATTTTTTGTATTTATAGTTTTTCTTTTAAATTGTATAAGACACTACTAAATTAACTACTCAAACCACATATATTTTTCAATTTGTAGGTTTTTTCGAAGGTAAAAATTCACTAAAATAACTTTCAAATATAATTATATTGGAAAAAAAAATTCAGGACCTCACTGTATTCTGATCCTGAAATCGCCACTGATTAAACATCGACTACAACTACCACATATGTAGCGATTATTATTGAATTTTGTCCAACAAAATTTTCTATCGTGCAATCATTTTGAATAATTAATTTACAAGTGTTTGAATGGGTATATTATAAAAATTAAAATATGCAAACTTGATAGATTTAGCTATATCTACAGCGAAGCGCGATCACCTAAAACTAGTTACTATTGGTTCAAAGTTAAAAGTTTATCATGTCATATAAAATGTTCAAATTTTGATATAAAAAAAATAGCAGTTTTATTTTTCTTTATCTATTTTTTATATTTTTTTAATTTTTTAAATTTTTAAAAAAATAATATGGTATATTTAATTTATGAGTTATACATACCGATTACTTATTGACTTTTATTTAACAATATTTTTTTTTTAATATTTTAAATAACTAAATTATGTCTGTTTGAATGGTTAAACTATAAACAGTAATTTTATAAGATAATGTTAATGTACATAAATGAATTGTAGCCAATCAAATTGATGGCATTTTACCTCCTTTACCACCATTAAGAGCCAATCAAATTGATGGCATTTTACACCATTTAGAGATATAGATAATAAATGACACATTTGTATAATTGACCAGTCATTATTCACCTTAAAGTACAAAGTAGTTCTATCAGGCATTTTGAAAATAACTTACCAAAGTGTGGGCTAACGCTTCGTTGATAGACTTTAACGATCCGATAACACTTCACTCATTGATAGACTACAACAATCGATGCAGTTTACTCGTTGTTAGACTATAACAATCGAACTATCGAGTGAAGCCAACAAATCCTAGGCACGAAACATCCAAAACGTTGCCAAAACATACATTTTCTGTCGTTCATAAGTTATGTGAAACACTACCCAAAATGAAACTTGGTCCAACCGATTTGTAACCCATAGGACATGAAATGCCGAGTAACAAGCATCATACCCACCCCCAAACCAAAAATATTTCACCACAGAAGTCTTACGCTTCGGAAACTTCTTAGCCTGATACCTTGAAATAAAAACCCATAGAACCGAAAGCGATGCTTCAGGAATACCAAATAGCTATAAATGGATCAAAATTACTACTTTACATGTACTTCTAGTGAGTATTTAAATTGTGAAGTTCACAGTTGATGAAAAACTGACCAAGATAAGAACCTGTCCATCCATATCCATAAAGGGAATAATAAAGAAGTTCACATTTCGATTTTATTGCATAATACACGATAGGGAAGAAGAAACTTCGATTACGTTGGCCCAACTTATAACCAAGAGAGACGACAAACCAAACATTGTCCAAAATAGACAGCAATGCAACCCACCAACCAAACACATCTTAATTCTCAAAGACAGTAAAAAAAAAAAAAATTTAATACAGTTGCAGGTAAAAAACCATTATCCCTACTAGAAAAGTTTAACTACCCTTGACACAAAGCCACTGCACCATATCTCTTGTTCTTTAACTAGTTTCAAAAATATATTCTTCCAACCAAGTCTGCAAACTACTTTCACAAAAGAAGAGAAAAGAAACAAAGCCACAATAAACCTGTAATTGAAAACAAACATGTCAACACTCACGAAACGACACGTCTATGCTAAACAAATAATGTAGCTCGATTATCGACATACCTCGCATCAAAAAAACAATCCTGCTACCTATCAGGCTGCATTCTTTTGCTATGAGAGCGCAGCATGACTGGCGTTTCAAACAAATACCTAAATTTATAAAGAAACGTTAATATCATATTCATACTTCCGCAATTCCAGTGATACTTAAAATTGTAAACGTAAGCACATAACAAGCAAATAAGTAAGCTTAGCCACATATTCATAGATAAAACAGCACATCATCGATGATAGAATATGGAGATCACCTTAAATAATTGAGAATATAGCAGCTGTGCCCGAAGTGCTGTTATGAGTACACACCATAAGGACACACAGACGGCCTAAAGGCCTGAAGCACCACAAGTACCACTCAGAAATTCAGTTGAAAAGCGATCTTTAGAAGTTAATTTGAACAGGGTTTGACCTGTTTAATACTTCACTTATCAAACGTCATTTCAGTGTATCTGCACAAAAAACAAAACAGCTCAAATACATCACTTAATGCACAAAATGAAAACATTAGGTATCCCCAAAATGAATATCCAAAATGTGAACTTGCCTGCGAGCTTTATTTTGTCGTTGCCTCAAATCATCATTTACAAGCTCTGCAAAATAGATATTTAGTTACGAAGTAATTGTCAAATATATGAAGTTAATCACATATTTTTGGTTCTCAATTCACTTAAGAGAAGGATAAATAGCATTAAAAGCTAACAAATCTTGTCAAAATTCTCTGTTCAAGTACTCAACTCTTTTTCTCATCAATTAATATATCTCAATTTTTTTACCACAAAAAATGGATTTTTCAAATACCATTTTAAAAATTGTCCGTTTCCGATAGAACTTTATACAATTTGGTTCAAAATGCAAGTATACCACTATACCTACAATTATGTTATGAAACCAGAATTGCGTCTTACCAGGTCTCTGAGAAGGTTTCACTTCACTGCCAAGTTTATTTGTATTATTTTCTTTGCTGCATAAAATAACAAAAAGATAAATCAGTGAACTGCATGAAATACTCTGTGAATATTACTCAAGCCATAGCATTAATATTAATATTAAATATTAATATACCTAGTAAGAGAAGGTAATGAAGATGGCTGGGCAGAGGGATGAGCATGATAAGTACCATCCATTGTGATGTAAGGGTACGTTCCCCCTAGTCCAGCAGCACCTAAAGCTCCAGCAGCACCAGCCAAAACAGGTAGCCTAGTAAAGCATAAAAAGTATTGTTACTCACCTTAACCTCGACAACAACAACCAAACAGACAAAAAAACGGCCAAGGGGTAAAAGTGTACCAGGTCATCTCTGAACTACCCATCCCATTGGGTTGACCAACATAGCCGGGAAACGCCATGCCAACAGCAGGAACTCCAAGACCACCTGGATGCTGCCCCGCAAATTGCATAACTATGTGAAAAATCGACACAAAACACATGTTAAATACGATCATAGCATATAAATAGAAACTAATACATAAAAAGTTAAAGTAAATGTTTTTCAGTATGTCATTTACCTGGTAAAAACGTTGGAGCCCCAGAAAAATTTTGATCACCATGATTACCACCGAGGCTTCCATAAGAAAAGGGACTCATTCCGCTGCTAGTAATACTACCTTTTCCTTTTCCAACCAACACTGTCTTGGAATCATTAGATTCTGTAGAAGATTCCATTTCTGTAGATTCATTTGCATGCACAGGTGGGCCAGGTGTTTTGGGTGGAGAAGACGCTCGAGATCCAGTAGCAGATCGAGCCACAAACTGCTGACTAGGATGATGCAGATTTGTAACCCTATTTACTTGGTTATGATGAGGTGCAACTGGTTGATATGCCACATGTCCAAAATTCATTGGACCTCTCCCCTCAGACCTTGAGACTGAATCATCTATATGAAGCTTGTTCATTCCTAAGGAGTCAGAAACATTTCTTCCGCGCACCTTGTTTGATTGAGAGATTGGATAATTCTCAACCATAACAGGACGTGGACCGCGGTTAAGCGGTCCAGTTTGAACATCCTTTTTCTGAGTTGTATTGGTTTCTTTATTTGAAGAGCCCGAAGGATAAAATGGTGGAGAAGCAGAATTCAAATTTGATGCAACAAGATTTTTTTTAACTGGAACTTGAGAAGAATCTGATGATGAGGTGGCTGCAGAAGCTCTTCCTGAACTTACATGGGGGGTTTTATCCGTTGACTTTGTTGACCTAATACATTGGTAATCAATCACTTGGCATATCATACAAGTAATAATGGAAAAATAACATGTCAAGATGTTTCTACTCACTGTCTGCTTTGTGCAGGGGCCTCGAAACTGTTTTGTGAAGAAGATTGATATCTTCTGGGGCCTCGGCCTCTCACAGACTTGGGAGCATTATTTTGACTGCTATTGTTGAATGTTTTAGGCCTGTTTCCACGTACAAATCCACAATCTTCTCCTCGACTTCTACCACCACGAGCTCTATTACGACCCCGAGAAACCCTCCTACCCTGCTATAACAGATTATATTAGAATAAAAAAAAGTTAGAGAAAAAAATAGGTCGCAACTCAAATTTGAAAATGTGCATGTCAAGTGGGCAGGATCACAAGTTAAAATGGGAAATCTTTGGTACACTTTGAAATGGATTGGGTTGATTTGATCCAAAGTGTTTTCTAACCAATTTTTATTCTTTTTATATATAGTAGAATGATAAATGAATACACTTTCTGCGACTTTCATCTAACTCAAAAAAATCTCTTTTCAAATTTATTAATATTACTGTTTGAGCTGTTAGAGATAAAAAAGAGAAAATAAACATGACAAGCATCCTGTTTGCCCTGATGAATATACAAACTTAACCTGCATCAACCCATTTCCGAGCAAATGGGTCAAAATGCCCACCTATAAAAACAAATATACATACTCCTGGAGAAATAGTTCACCTCATCGTAATGCCTTTCATGCATAGTCAACTCTTCAAACTTGTCATGCCCCCATTTTCTGTCATCTCTCAGCTCCCACAATTTCCCCCGGCCAAGACTACGCCTGAATATAATAATATTAACAAACCTTGTTACTCAAAGTACACACATCCAATGTCATGGAAGAATTTGTTGAAATATGTCTTACATAAGATGAATCTAGAGAAGGGAGACTATATACAAATTATTATATACTTCCACATATTTGTTCAACGAGCACTTTTTATCTCCAACACAAAGAACGCACATTGAGTGTTTTCATGTTTAGGTTTGCAGTAAACATCAAATGAGTTGATATCAGCAATTGTGTTCACGACAAATGAATCACAATCGTAAATTGGAATCATGTCTAGATCATCATAGCATCAGCGGATAACCCTTATATAGTTGTATCAATCAAGTTTGTAGTATAACATTCTGTGAAACAATTCGTTAATGTAATTCCTTAGGTACTCTTTGGGTATTAGTGAATCTTAGAAATCGAAAAAGTTACATAAAAAATAGAATAAAAAATGAAGCGTGATACATGATATAGTTTCGCCTACACATAATAAACACCAAAGTTTAATACTTTAACATACTAAAAGACCTCAAACGAAAAATTGAAGTGAAATTAGATTTATACCTTTCAAAATTTTGATCAACTCATAAACACTTGGCCTCCAACACTCCCCACTACAAAAAACCACATCTTTGCACCAATAGAAACTAACCTAACAGTTAACACTAACTAGCTATCTAAAGGTAAAAAACATTAAAAATGAGCATTCAACCAATTACAACAAATGCACCAAGACAAACTTAAACATACTAGCTGGTAAAGTGTACAGGAAAAACCCTATCTACCGGTTCGCACCAAAACAAACATAGAATCATAATATAAACAATAAACATAATATATCCAAATTGAGGTAAATGAATCACCTGTGTCTACCACCAGAACTATCTCGAAATCGGTCATCATGCATATAAAATGCACCTGCAGTGGGCACTGCAGATGGCTCATTCTCCTTCTTTTCCCCTTGCCCTGCTTCTCCTTCTCCCAGTCCACCATTCACATTATCATCATCATCATCATTCTCCTTTTTAACTCCAACACAATCCTCACCAATAACACCTTCAACAACTTCAACTTCCTCAATCACATCATCTTCTTCAACTAAATCATCATCATCATCATATCCATCATCATCATTTTCATCATCATCATAATACTCTGCAGCAGCACCTTGACCATCAGATTCATAATCCGAAACCCTAGAATCAACATCCCTAACCCTAATATCATCCTTATCGTCATCATCGTCTTCATCGTCACTGGCCACCGTACGCCGCCGCATCTTCAGAGAAAGCTTCGCTTGCTCCGGATCACTCTCGTACTCTTCTTCATCCGCCATATCAACTCTCAACAACCACAACAATAAAAACCCTAACTTTATTAATTAACAACACAACCAAATCAAAAAATTGGAATCGATTGTCGAGAATAACTGAAAAGGAGATATAAATTAAAAAAATAAAATAAAAAGATTTTGATCGAAAGTAACAAGTGTCGGTCTAGGGTGTGGACTTGTGGGTAGAATATACGTATCTGATCTGTATGTATTTTAATTTAATTTTCTAGGGCACCAATTTGGGTGGAAATATGAGAGTAGAAGATAAGGGGCAGGTAGATATGTTTGTTACTCTATAAAATATAAGCGATTTAACTCTAATAAACCCTTCAAGTTTTACAAAGCTTGCACATTAGACCTTAAAAAAATGTTTGTAGAATATTGGTCAAGACTTTGTTAAGATGAAATAAGACTTTTACTTTTTAGTAACCACAAATATTAACGACTTTATAGAACACATCAATGTACTTTAATAGCATTTCCTTTTTCTTAACAGTAGTTTGAGATCAATCAGGGGCTAAACTACTAACGCAATAATCTCCCGCAGTTGAATAACTCGCCCCAAACTACTGCCCTGAAGAAAACTCGAATCAATCTGAGAACATCACCGGTAAAACCTCATCCCACTCCCCAACTACACAATGTATCAGGTTACATTAAGATCTATTTATTATTATCACTTGAATATCAGGTTACTAGCACTTGAGCTTCAACTTGAGCTACAACACAAGGTTCCTTAAGGGGAGTCCCAACGGTTCTTTCTTGGACCCCGCCCAGGCCACCGCCCACCTGGGCGCCGATGGCAGCGGCTCGCCCAGGAGACCGCCCAGGCCACCGCCCACCCTTTCGTCCCTTGTTTAGTGCTTTCGTGAAATATCTCAGGACTGAGTGTTTGGTGTATTTGTTGATTGAATTTCTTATTTATTAATTTTAGTTGGAGCTTAACCCCATTTTCATGGCTGCTGTATAAGGTTTAGGTATATGTATATATGTGTATGTATCGTTGAAGATGAAGATAAAGACAACAATATTTTTTTAATTTTTTATTTAATGGTAGGGTCCACCAAAATATGCTAGCTGTATTGTTGAGTTTTTTGTTTGTAGTCAAGCTTTACTTTACGGAGTACATATTTATTTTATTTTATCTTTTTAATAATTAATCAAATTAATTTTTAAGTTTTAGATTAGATGTAGTTTAATGTAAGTAATAATAATTAAAAATAATAATATAATATTAATATTAATAATAATCAAAGTATTTTTAATTTAGTTGAAAAGTAATTAAAAAATATGGATGAAAGGTGTCACTGTTGAAAGTGTTTAATCCTGGGTTTAGTCCTGAAAAAAAAGTGCTGATGTGGCGCTGATGTGACACCTAGTCCTGGAGGACTAAGTTGTCACCGTTAAGAGCACTCTAATAGCATTTCTAATAGTTTTCTTTCAAAGGTCCTTGTTAATGTTAAGATCTATGTATTATTTCAACAAATATGACTCAATAATAAATTTGCTATCTTTCAAAAGAAATTATTATCACATTTACATTTATATTTTTTTTATTAAATTAAAAGGTTTTCTTTTTAAAGAAAAGTACCAAAGTGTAGATCTTGAGGATTGAACTAGATTCTCAAGCATTAACTAGTAAGCCACACTTTGGGATTATGTGAATCAAAAGGTTTTAATTTAATACACATTTTTATTTCAAAAGCTCTAGATACAACTTAATCAAATTATTTTGTACTTTTTTTTGTTATGAAAACATGAATTTAAATTAATAAGATCCAAAAACCAATTGATCTACAACTCAATAAATGCAACAATATATATGAAATTGCCTAATTCTAACATAAGTGAAGTGAGACACTAAGCATTGAAACATACTAAACAACAATGCAACAAATCCAAACTACCAACACATGACCACTTGAAACTTTCATCAACCCTCGACTTCATGCAAACATGCCCAAGAGATACACCAAAGATATCGGCCACAGGACAATTACAATGAGAACTACAAGGACGAGGTTAAACAAACTTAAACCGATCAACAAACAAACCAAGCCTCTTGAGAATCTTGACCACCCAATCTTCACCCAATATTGACGACCAAACACCATCAATTCTGCCAAGTCTACTAATAAAATAGTAGAACTTGCTACCAATAATCCACCGAAACCCAACCCACAACACCTCCTAAGGAATCACCCTAAATGGTATACCCAAGAATACCACCTCCACATCTGCTACCGAAAAATCAAAGCGACCAATGTCCGAATCCTAGTAAGACCCTGGCATAAACCACGTGAGGATGGGTAACAGCTAGAGCAATAGAAAGGTATCTCTCAATTCAGAAATGTTGGTTTATTATAGGAAACATCACACGAGTAACCCAAAATTCTATCATTGTCGAAAAGTTCGATTTTCAATAAACAAACATAAACTTATAATACAAAACTCAGCCATCAATCGGTGCAAACCTGTAAGGAAATCAGGTTAGAGGTGAAAGTGCAGGTGCGAGGAAGAACAATTGTCGCTATTGACTGTTTATGAAGCAAGTCAATCATCACGACTTAGTAGTATTCGAGTAAATAATAATCTTAAGGAGCGTACAATACAAATGCATACAACTAAGACAGAACAAAAAATGCAAATATAGATAACAAAACAAAAATATCTCGTTATTTTTTCTAGTTTCCAACAACTCTTCTTTTCTTGCCCTTAGAATTGGTATCATCCCCATTAGCAGCTATCGAACGGGTTTCTTCTAACTCGATTACCTTATTATCTAAGTTGATTGCATTCCCCACATCATGCATCTTCTTTCGCTTCACTCTTTCTGCTTCTTGGGGGCTGCAAGGAACATACATTTTCAATACAGTTTAAACTAGTATTACTTTTGTAATGATAAGCATCACGTCAATTAATTTACAAAAAAAAAAAGTTTGTAAATTTGATTTATAATAGTGTTTGGGTCAAACCCAACCCAGTTTGTTTCAAGCTAAACAAAAAATGGTCCATTTCAACCTGCACACGATTTCATTTTGACCTAGTACCCAACCCACCCATATTGCCATCTGTACAGCAAACCGAAGATTTAAATAATAAAAGCAATAGCAATAAAATATTAAAATATTGCAAAAATGAAAGCAAATAGGTTCAGCATGTAAATATCACCTTGCGAACATCATTGATGCAGCCTTCGCTATCACACTTTTATAGTATTGTGTAAATGGGGTATTTAAAGTGCCTTTTTCAAACTGCACAAAAACGAAAAAACTCAGATTGATTCTTATACCAGATCAAGTAAAGACCATCTTTCTAAGAATAAAAATAAGGACCTGCAAAAATAAATCAACATATTCATGATCTTTTGGTGAAAAGGCTACATCTTCCCTTTTCTTCTGCACAAACTCAACATTATTTTTCACCTGAAATAAAAAAATCCTCAGTGTCAAAACGTTACCACTAAAAGACTCATCCAAATAGAGATGATCACTATGCCCCATTTACTTATAAGTAGGCCAGTCCTACCACCCATATTGCACCTAGGGTGCGTTTGATAAAACATAATGACTAAACGGTCAATGGTTAATAATCTGAATGATTCAAATTGAATTTGGTTTAACATGTCTAATGAACTTTTTGAATAATGTATAAATCAATCAATATATTAACCTTTTAAATAAATAAATATGTATAATTGTTTAATAAGTCTTTTGGGTATGATTAAAATAAATTGGTTAAGGAAATGGATGTGTTAAACGGATTCAACCCCGAATAGTTAACACAAATTGCTAAACGGTTCAAGATCATTTGTCATTAGATGTCAAAAACAAACACACTGAATGATGAATGGTTCTACATTTGGTTGCATTCAGCATTCAGGGTTGAACCATTTAAGTAAGAGGCAAACAAACGCAACCTTACACTTACAAGAACTTAATGCAATACCTGTTCCATTAAGCGCTTCACCACACGTTTCAAACTTTCAACCGTACTTTTTTCATGAAATTTCCCTAGTCGAATGAGCGGAATAGTTGCCACCTCGGGAAACGTAATGTGGTAGCTCCAGTGAATAAAGTGAACTACAAGCAGCTCAACGGCTGAATAAACGCATTGATCCACAAAGTTATGTGATTTCAACCAAAACTTAGGAAGCTGCAAACAGAAATTCGTTAGATAGTAGAACTGTATTTATAATAATGAGAACAAACAAATAAACACACACTAACCTTCAAATTTGATGCTAAATTAATAGATTTTTTTGATTTACCACCACCCTCTTTGCTGACTTTATATTCGAGCATGTCCAAAATTAATGAAGCAACAGGAATAAAAACTCCAGAAGAGCTTGAAAGCTTGTTTAACCATTGAACACACTGTATCCTCAAGGGAAGATAGCGGGGCCCGGGAAACAAGTATGCTATTCCATTTATAAGCTGGATCATCGTATACAACAAAGACTGAATGTCACATTCAGTTACATTTGTGGCAATGAACTGAACCCAGATAGCTATGCATCGAGTATACTGCCAACTATATATCTTCCTAATTGCTTCCTGTGAACAACCACCAAGATGAATACTTTTGTGAAATTTTAGAATCAGAGAATAACGACCTGAGTACCAAATGGATTCATTGGGGGTTATATCAAACGAATAGATATAAACCTTGTAAATTGTTTTTCTTCAAAGATGATTTTTGAATCCATTTGAACTCGGACACAAAATTTACTAGTGGTCGGAATCCATTTGAATCCATTTGGGCTCAGCACAGCCCAACCATTTAGACTCAGACACAAAATTTACTAGGGTCGGAATCCATTTGACCCGTGACCCAACATGGCTAACCAGCCCAATTTGCCACTCGAATTCTAAAGGATGTTTATAACAAAAATGTAGATGCTCATACCTTATTTTCTTTTTGCCTCGCATGCCTTAATATATTAGCAAGTTGTTGAATGGAGACAAGTGCCTTCGTACAAGATTTTTCCATATCAAGGGAGCATAATTTGACAACAGAATCCTTAAGGAACTCGATATGTTTCGGGTCAACAGTTTCCATAGTCCTGCATCGAGCAATATAGGCCTTGTATGTTTTGCTAAAGCAGACGTCAAAATAATTAGAGCCACATACCGAAACAACATCTTGTAGCACAAGGGAAGAATTAGCAGACAGGTTCCCTCCACCCGTTGCCCACAAAGGAACTATAATCTGAAACATACATACAAGTATACTGTTTAATAGGCCTTAATATACATATGAACTAATTATACTGGTAAGCAAAAAATATTACTCCGTTTGATTATATTACGAAATTGCAATTTAGGGTGCGTTTGATAAAACTAAATGATTAAGCGCTAAATGGTTCATAACCTGAAAGATTAAAAAGTTCTTAATAAGTGTTCTTAATATAACTTAAAGAGGATATTACATTAGATATAGGTGCTTGATGGTTAAGAGAGTATTTGAACTCTGAATAGTTCAGCAGAAATAAGAAACAAACGTGCTAAATGCTAAATGGTTCAGCATTCAGCTTTGAATCATTCAATTATGAGGTATCAAACGCACCCTAGATGTTTCATTAAAATTGTGATAATTCAATTACCTGGATAAGCCTGCTTAACAATGATGGAAAAGCAGCAAAAAATACAATAAACGGTCTCCAGTGGCTAACGGAAAAGGACAAAATCTCTGAGTCGGTGACCTGCTTTAAAAGAAATAGTGTACTCCTCAAATACGACTTAATCATTGGTTTGACCTTTTTCCATCTGGAGGTATTCTTCAACTCCAACAAGGTCTCTTTTTTGCAATTGGGAGAAGGAAGTTTCAATAAAGCCCTAAATATATTATCACCTTCGCAAAGCATGAATGTATATATGTTGCTAAACGTCTCACTGTCTTGAATTATAGGGCCTGATTCTTCTGGTCCAAAATGACATGCAGCTCGATACGCATTTATTAGACTAACTAAAGCGGACTCGTTTTGCTCTTCCTTAACTTGTTTACTCCACATACTTATAGTTGAACACGTCAGCACTTTGCGTGTACTTTTAGCAGAATCATCTAACACCAAAAGGTCTTCATCTTCATCATCGGAATACTGTCATAATCATTTTAGTTAAAATGAGAAAATAATAATAAAGATGAAACAAAAATAAAATGATAAATTTTACAATAACCTCTTACCAATTCGTGATTCTGTGACATCTCGTCCTTATTGTAGCTTTGTAAAAACTTGACAAACTTTGGATCCTGAAATATTTTCTTAATCAGATGATATAAAATCAAAGCGTGCGCATTGAAATAGTTGTAAAGTTGTACTCTTATCAACTGCAGCACAATATATGTCTCAAACACAAGTCAAGCCAAAGAAATTGAAATAATTTATATAACCTAGTAGGATTTAAGTAGGGCTAAATCTTACAAGATAAAAATGACTTATCAATAAATGTACCATGTTGCAGTAGAAGATTGATACCAATATGTAAAAGTATAAGCGAAATTATAATTTTCAAGTATTTATTCAGGAAAATGTACTCACTTTATTCTTCAATTTTTCCAATAATTTCTTATGCTTTGCAAGTTCTTCATAATCCTTTTGATTCTGAACAGACAAAGTACGTTCATCCCCATCACCTACATAAATCTTAACCGATTAAAACAACAAATCATAAACAAAAAATCTAGACTTGATGTAATGGAGAAAAACGTTACAAAACCAACCTTCTAAATAAACATTATTGCCATTTCCCGTGAGAGTTTCACTGCTTGGATCCTATTATGTTTAATCAGAAAATAAGCCCGTATAATATTTTTTAGATCAAGTAACTAAAACGCACAATAGATAAGATTCAACCTCTGAAAGGTACCCATCACTATCAGAATCATCGAAAACCATAACATTTTCATCCTCCGCAAATAATGCATCAAGAGAAGTACTCAGTTTGACTTCATTTTCGGAATCCCTGAAAATCAATTATTCAACACAAAAATATAATATCAGAAAAATACTTATCTCAATCGCTATTTGTAAGAAGGTAGTAAGTATCTTATAACATCAAGCTATCGAAATTTCATGACATAAGGAACCAACGAATTATCTAAAAAATTACTTGCAGCATACCAATGGATCAAATACGCAGTTCTTATAAAATAACACAAAAAACGATAACTTAATTTGTATTTAAGGAAGGGTTTCAGTAGGACCTACAGATTTAGTATGAGCTAATCACTACATATGAATTTGAAGTCATATAAGTTGTCATATTCATATTTTTGTACCAATTTTGGACCATAGTTACTTCAACTGAGATTAATAGATACAGAATTTTATATATATACATCCATATTCCACATGTGCATCTGAAAATTATTACTTCAAATAAGTTGTAACAATTTTTAAGCATAAGCTTAGTGTTGTATACTATTACCTCCCATTAGACAACTCTGTTGTCTTCACTACTTCTTTTTCAGCAACATCTTTTCTATCATCTGGAAACAATACATTGAAATATAAATATAAACACACGTAACACAAAAACTGGAATTCAAGTACGAATGAAAATAATAATTATAGAAATAAATAAAATTACTTTTAGGTCTTTTTTTGTAGACGATTTTGTTTTTGCGTTGTTGTTTGAGCACCGATGGAAGATTCTTCTTGGCGAATTTACGAGCTTTCTTCCCTAGCTTCCCCATTAACCTCGATTCGAAAAATCTATAATCATAATCATCATATTAATACTAACATTAGAATGATTCTAGACTATCTGAATTAACAAAAAGTAACGAGATTAAATTTCACCTGTGCGGCTAAGCTTAAGCAGATTGAGAGTTCCTGCAGGGGTTCTGCGGCAGTGACGGTTTCAAGGGTTTAAGTTTAAGAGCCCTAGTTTCGTTTTAAAATATTATTACATGTAAAATCCCTAAATTACCTTTACACTTATTGATGAGCGCACTCCTTTACGGTCGTGTATTGAGATGTGGGCTCCTCTTAAAAATATCCGTGAAATTTATCTCATGAAAGTCAAATTGCCCCGCGAGATTTTATCGACCCATTTTTTCTAATCTAAAAAGGAAAATATCTGTGAAATTTATCTCATGAAAGTCAAATTGACCCGCGAGATTTTATCGACCTATTTTTTCTAATCTAAAAAGGAAGAAAATGTTAATATATCTAAGATTTTTATTTTTATTTTAAGGTTGTAGTTAGTGCGCAAAAAATAAATATACACCGGAGTTAAACATCTTTTTTAACGGTCAAAAATTTTATTAGAAAATCTAGCACAAAGCTAGAAAATTACAAGAAACGACAAAGATAAAGTATAGACATAATTACAAAGGGTAAAGAAGCCAATCATTCTACGAAGTAGCAATCTTACTTTTAGCCTTTAACCAAGAATAAAAAGACATTCGAATTCTATCAAATAGGTCTCTTCTCTTGATCGTATTGGAGACGAATAGGTTGTCGTTTTAGAAGCGCCAAATCTACCAAAGCATTGCGACAAAAATACGGAATAGTCGAGACTTAGAAACTGACGATTCTAAGTCTCGACTATTGATTATGTATTAATTTCATATTTTCATATTGACCGTTACTAAAATGCATAACAGTTCGAAGCATTTTGAGTTTTGACGATAGCTTAAGAGTTGTTAACAATTTCTTTTTTATTTATATAAATTAGAATTATCATTTTTTATATGATTTAATGTTTTACGTTATAGTTTATTAGTTTATGTAAATTAAATAAGAATAATAGTTTTATATCAATCAACCATTAACCATTTTCAATATATCCCTTTTTTTTTTTTTTTTTTTTTTTTTTTTTTTGGCAAAAGATGGGATATATATTGATATTTTCACAAAGTAGTGAGAAACTATTACAAATTTACAATGAAAGTAGCAGTCTGTTAAGGGCCCAATCCATAAATTTGGGCCATTACATACTCCATAAATAGAACTGCGGGATTATCACCAAGATGCCCAAATATTTTTCAGCCCTTGCACCAGAGCCCAAAAAAAAAAAAAAAAATTGACAAAATGTCCTCGCAAGGCGCAAGGTACCTTGCGACCTTGCGTCTTTGCGTCTTTTTCTAAAAAAATTACGGTTCAATGACATCTTTAAACCTGGCACTCCACACTTTCATCCGAATTCGCAAACACGCAAATAAACACTTACACAGGCTATCCGCAAAAACGCAAGCACAAACGCAAACCCTCTTCATCGCTTCCATTACTACTACCAGATTCTCCTCCTTCATCACCTCCACCACCACCTAACCCCTCTTGCCACCACCGTGACTTCTTATACTAGCCTACAAGGGTTTTCACGAAGTATTAGGGTTTTCACGCAAAAGACATCGGGTTTTCACGAAGTAATCAAGCAAATAATCAAGGAATCAACCTTGCAACGATGGCGAGCACCCAGATTAGTGATTACTTTGTTGTTTATGTGTGTTTTATCTGTTTATTTTGGGTTCGATGCGAATTGTATAAATGTGCACACCAACTGCTCGATGAAATGTCTGTTTGAGGTGTATTTTTGTTTAATGAAGTACAACCGTTGTTTTATGACATGCAACTGTATTTTGGGTTATATGTTCGAGTGAAACATACATTAACAGCTCGTAAAATTATGGAAATTGACCAGACGCAAGACCTAGTTTGCGTGCTTGCGTACGCAACGCTAGTGGACGCAAGTTTATCTTTGCGTCCTTGCGTGTTGCCCAGAAGCTTGTCTTTGCGTTGGTCAATTAAACGGGCGCAAGTTTTATCTTGCGTCCTTGCGTCCTGATACTTTCTGCTGATTTTATTGTTACTTATGCAGGGATTTGTGGAAGGAAAGTTAACGATGAAGAATAAGTTGAGCGTTATAGGGGATGTGAAGAAGGTCATGACTGAGAATCAAATTAAAAAGTTTAAAGAAACGTGTTTTGGTCCATGGTTAGATCACAGTTTGGCAACACACAATTAGCGGTGTATCGAGATTTGTCTGACTTTACAGGCTTAATTTGAAAGTTTTCTTCAAGACATTTTGTAAATAGAGTGTTTATGAACTCGGCCTTGTTCAAAAAAGTTTGACGAACTTTAATTAAATCTGATACCCTATACGTGGTTGGTGTTTGTGTCGTACATTCAGGCTCTTGCTCTTGCTGACTCAATAGAGGTAGCATATTCCAAAATAAATCTTGCTTTTCTTCTTCGTCTTCGTCTCCGTCTTTTTCTCCATCTGAATCACTAGATGCGACAACAGATGTCTCAAACGGGTGGTCTCCTTCTTTTATTTTACATACGTTTTCAACACCGTAGTTAAACATATCAAACTCTTCAGTGTTTGGAGGTGGCATTTCAGGCTCTTCCACATCTAAATTGTTATTATGAAGGTTTGGTTCATTGACTTGTGTTGGGTGTGTTTCTGGGTTTGGTTGTGGTTGGAGTGTTTCTTGGTTTCGTTGTGGTTGGTGTGTTTCTTGGTTTCGTTGTGGTAGGTGTGTTTCTGGGTTTCGTTGTGGTAGATTCATTCGTACTTTCTCAACAACATAAATATCAATCGGAGCATTTACAATTGCATATTGTAAAAACTCTTGAAAGTCTTCATAATCATCCGTAATATCAAAAACATGGTTATTATAAATGCATCTCATTGAAACAGGTGAATTGGGTGGCATTTGTATTTTTTTAAGAACATTTTTTAATAATATTCTCCGATTCATTGGTTTTATAGGTGCAACAGGTAGTTTTAGCCGAATTCTAAAACAATCTAGGGGTACATACATGGGAATATTGTTAATATACTCAAAAGAACCCTCACACCATATAAGAACAACAAATTTATCTTCATTAACACAATTCATAAATACTTACGTTATTGTAAAAATGCTTAAAAATGTACCTTAAGCTGCCAATAATCACTGAAATTCTTAGGGAAACAGTTGTTATGAAATGATGAATTACAAGTTCCAGGGTCATTCTTTATATAGGATCAAAATTTTATCCATAAAAATCTAGAAAATCTGATGAAATCTTATCCTGAAAATCGTATCCTGATAAGAGAAGGACGCAAAGACGCAAGGCTACTTGCGTCCTTGCGTGTGTTTGTACGCAAGGTACCTTGCGCCTTGCGAGGGCATTTTGTCAATTTTTTTTTTTTGGCTCTGATGCAAGGGGTGAAAAATATTTGGACATTTTGGTGATAATCCCTAGAACTACATTACAAGCCATCAAGCCCACCTACCATAAAGACTTACAAATACAGGAAAATAACAATAAGATAAAGAGAAGCAGTAGCAGCACTACACTGAAGAACACGAGTCTGATCAGCCTGTTTCGAGGAAGACTTCAGCAGACCTCCCAAGGTTGGGATTGCCATACGTAAAATTGATGACTTTCGGCCTTGCGCGCATTTACCAACCATTGAAAAACTTTAAGTTTGATGCTTTCCACAACCACCATCCAACCTTTAGACACACCATTAAAGATTAAATCATTTCTTGCAAGCCAAATAAACCAATACGCGGCCGGACCTATCAATCTCCAAGCTTTTTTAGCCTTAATTCCTAAGCCATTATAACATTGAATCGAAAAAAAGAGAATATCATAAGGCATCACCCAAGACACCCTCCATCATTTGAAAAGTGCCGACCATACCTCGAAAACCCATGAGCAATGTAACAAAAGATGTTGTATGGATTCAACTTTCATCAAACACCTTGATCATTTATCATCAATACCTTCCCTAAGACAATGTCTATATTTTAAAACTTCTTTAACCGGAACGCCTCCACGAATCGAAAGCCATTGAAAAATAGCCATATTTGAAGGCACGAGCTTGTTCCACACCACCTTAACCCAATCGAAATCTAGAGCTAAATTTGCCCCCAACATGATTCTTACACCCTCCGCCTCCGAATACACATTATCACCCGAATGCAATGGCGGAGCCAATGGGGTAGCTTGTGGGTGCTAAGTCACCCCCAACTAGCCCAACATTGTTGAGTTTACATAAGCCCAATTAATTTTATGTAGACTCCTCTTTTATGTTTGTGAGATATTCTGACTCATTGCTCAATGAATTTTACTTCAAGCCCAAAAGATAATTAATTACCCATACAAAATTAACTTCACTAAACCTGTAGAACATCACGTACTCTCTTTTACTATTTAGGAAATAAGAAAATCATTATGATATGTTGATCCGTTCTAATCTCTCAGTGTGTTTTGTCTTATATTTTTTCTATATAATATATAATAACTTACATAAAAAATAACTTATAATTAAATTATATAATCTTTTTGTTTATTTATGAATATCTTAAATTTTATTACTCATTTATTCTATCATGAATATAGTCATTTATTGTTGTATTTTGTTATGTTACTATTTTATTTTCGAATAAATAATAGCATCAACTGATTTGAGTTTACGATCTAAGATTGAATCATGGGTGGAAAAACTACAGGTCTCAAAAAATAATTATTGAATTTTTGATTAAAAAAAATGATGATCAATTATAATAAAAAGAATATAATGTAATAGAAGATGTTCTTAGTAAAGTACAATCATAAGGGGATAATGATAATATTATGGTGGATTCTTTATTTCTTTACGGCTGAACTAAAATAAGACGATACATAAACTTTAAAGGAATTTTAGTTACAATCATTAGTTCGCAATTCAGAGATGATAACATTATGAGCTATGTGTAATGTGTTTAATCATCTAGGTTTAAATTTGAATTGAAGGTTTATACGATTGAGATTATGGATGAAATAATTGAATCATTCTTGCTAATCTGCTACGAAGATAGAAATTTATATTGTTAATATTTAATTATCGAGCAAGCATCCCCTAACTTGAAATCCTGGCTCCGCCCCTGCCCGAATGAACCCATAAGATTGAATCTTCTTTGTTAAGAACAAGAACCGTGTTTGATAGTGCTCCAAATGAACATATATTTAGTATCAATATCCTTCCAATATGTAAAGTTTTTAGTTACTATTGTTCTATTTTTATGTTGTAATCGTTTAAATAAATAAGTGCGAAGACAAAAGAAGAAAACGAATATTTGAAGACGCAAACGATCAAAAAGCTCAAACATACAAGTTACAATCCAAGTGGTTCCATTTATTGATAATCAACGTCTAAATATTGACAAGAGTACAAGCTGAGGAATGTAAAGTACAAGATATCTAAGCGTACGAAAGGACGTTCGAGAAACCGGAACGGAGACATAAACCGGGCGTAAATGTACGAGACAACGGAGCGAAAATTACAAGTCAACTATGCACAAGAATATAATATAATATATATATAATTAATATAAATTATATATATATATATATTATATATATATATATATATATATATATATATATATATATATATATATATATATATGTCGACAAACAAGAAAATAAAAAATATGTGAGCTGGATCTGACGACCATGCGATCGCATGGGAAATAGGCATAAAACCCATGCGAGTGCATGAGCCCATGCGAGTGCATGAGATTTGCACTAAAACCTCATGCACTCGCATGGGCATCAGAATTTGGAAATGTCCTATAAATTCGCCAGTTTGCTGCCGAGTTCAGTGTACCATTCATTAATCTCTCTTTCACTCAATATATTATATATATATATATATATATATATATATATATATATATATATATATATATATATATATATATATATTAGTTTAGTTTTATATTAGTTAGTTTGGGTAATGTAAAGGTTATTTAACGGGTTTTAAAGTCGGAACTCTGTCTCTGTAACACTACGCGATTAATAATCACTGTAAGCTAAATTCTCCCTTTTAATTATGTATCGTACTTAAGTTATTATTATGCTTATTTGAGCCGAAGTAATCATGATGTTGGGCTAAATATTAAGATGGGGTTATTGGGCTTTGGACCATAATTGGGGTTTGGACAAAAGACCGACACTTGTGAAAATTAGACTATGGGCTATTAATGGGCTTTATATTTGATTAACTAAATGATATCTTGTTAATTTAATATAGAGATTTATAATTTAACGTATCTATATATAACCACATACGCTTGACTGGGTACGGTGAGCGGGATATTTATAAATACTAATAATTATTCATTTGACCGGACACGGGGATGGATTAATAGTCAATGGACTCATTAAAACAGGGGTGGATTACATTCAAGGGAAATTGGTGTAATTGTTAATAAAGTATTAAAACCCTGGGTTACACGCAGTCGATAACCTGGTGTAATCATTAACAATGTATTAAACTTTATTACAGCTTAAGTCCCCAATTAGTTCGAATATTTGACTTCGGGTATAAGGTTAATTTAGCGAAGACCCTCGCACTTTATAATTATGACCGATGGACTGTTTTGGTCAAAACCAGATGGACTTATCAAATAATCCATGACAAAGGACAATTAACCCAGGGTAATAAATTAAAATCAAAACGTCAAACATCATGAGTACGGAAGTTTAAATAAGCATACTATATTTTATTTCATATTTCCTCGTACTGTTATTTATTGTTATTTTAATTATTGTTATTAATTTTATCGTTAGTTAAATATCGTCATTTACTTTACGCTTCGCTTAAAATATAAAATCGACAAACCAGTCATTAAACGGTAAAACCCCCCCTTTTATAATAATAATAATTGTAATATATATATTTATATTTTGTACAAATATAGTTATATAAAAATATAGTGCAAAATAAGTCATCTCCCTGTGGAACGAACCAGACTTACTAAAAGCTATACTACTCTACGATTAGGTACACTGCCTATAGTGTTGTAGCAAGGTTTAGGTATATTCTATCTGTAAATAAATTAAATAAAACTTGTGTAATATTTCTTCATATTTCGTAGTTAAAATAATAGTATTTCATACACCTCCGCTTCACACATCAAGTTTTTGGCGCCGCTGCCGGGGACTCGGCCAAACGCTATATTTTTAATTTATATTTGTAAAGATATAAAACATTAAAAAGAAAAAAAATATAAAACAATAAAAAAAGAAAAAATATATATAAAACATTAACATATATATATATGTTAATGTTTTATATATATTTTTTCTTTTTTTATTGTTTTATATTTTTTTTCTTTTTAATGTTTTATATATATATATAAGAGTTTGTTTAAAATATATAAAATTAAAAAGTATTTTTATTTTTATTTTTAGATTTTTAAAATATAAGTTTTTATATTATATAAATATTTTATATAAATCATATTCAGAAGAAAAAAAAATTGAAACTGGGCCGAACACTGTAGCAGCCCAACTTCTGGCCTGGATCCTCAGTCCATGCTATCGCATGGACACATAACAGAAGACTCATGCGATTGTATGAGTCGATTTGACAGGTCTGATCCTGGTACACAATTAATAAGCGTAGGTTTTATTAATTATTATTATTATTATTTAACCTAATTAGGGTTTTATTTATTTAATATATATTTATATCTAGTTTTATTATTTAATTGTAAGTTATTATCATCATTAATTATATAAATTAATATTTTTATAAAAAAATTATATAAAAATAATATTTTTATAAAATTTGTATTTTTATCATTTTAGTTATAATTTGTATTTTTAACGTTTATTTCGTAATATTTGTCGTTCGTAATTAGTTTTAAACTTAGTTTTTGTCGTAGAATTTTTATATTTCTAGATTTTTAGGCTTTGTCGTAAAATTCCTTAAGTGCTTTTTCTTTAGATTATGATTTAGACGCTTTAGAATTTTACGACGTCGCTTATCGCTTTAGTAGTTTATAAATTTTAGTGCCTTTTTAAGTAATTGCCGTTTTCCGAATAGAATTGCATTTAAGTTTTAATACCTTTAGGCGCAACTTTTTAGATTTAATTTTTAGACTTTTAAGTTTCGACGCTTTACTTTCTTATTATTATTTTTTGACTTTTTGTTTTTCGACGTTTGTTTTTCGACTTCTTATTTTTCGACGCTCTTTTTCTTTTTCATTTCTACGCTCTAGTTTTTAGGACATAGATTTTTTTCTTCTTTAAATTTGGACGAAAAAATTATTGTAAGCAATTAAATTGATAGACATCAATTTTCTGGTTCGTAGTAATAGTTGGATTTGTTAGTGGCGAGTTGTGGGCTTCCGATTTAAAGGGTCCTGGCTACCTGCTGCATCTATTGGCTATTCGAAACGTGGGCAAAAGCAGAAAAGTCTATTAATTTGATAACTTATATAATTTTTTTTGTTTGATAACTAATATAATAATTAGTAAATGCACCACATTGTAGCTAAAATTTGGTAATAAGCGCATTATAGAAAATTTCGAGAATATTTTGGAAACTTTTTCTGACATACGAAATCAATTTCATCAATACTCTCAAATGGGTGTTGATGACAATTCATTCGGTCAATCTTGGATCACGAATGATGAAACAATAACTGGTTGTGAAATCTGTGGAGATTATCACTCAACATGGGAATGTTATTATTACGTTCCTATGGAAAATTATGCACCCATAGAACCTGAATGGAACGATTATGAAGATTCAAATTGGGATTATTTCCAAGAATATATCCAAACTCAACAACCAGAGGACGAGGAAAATTATGTGTCTGAAAATTTATTAGATTATATGAAAATCAAACTCGAAGAATTTAACGCTCAAAATGAACAAATGAGAGAGTTTGCAAATAGGCAAGCTGAAACTTTATCAGACTACACACCTGTGGATCTGAGGAGTCGTGTGCAAGAAAATCTCATATCATCAAATTTTGATGAATTCGAGAGCTTCGAAATCACCAATTATCCCGATGATACTTTTTATTCAGTCTTACCAATTTCACAGCATATCGACACATTAGCCTCTACCGACGAAATCATCGATCCATCAATGGATGAAGAAGAAGTAAGGGTGACAAATTGGTATTCTTGGGAAAACGATAACGTTGAAAATTTTACCCCAGAGACCAAAATAGTGGGACCGATAAAAATCGATAAGGAAGAAGAATTTGCTTCGATCCCGAAATTCACCATTCCACAACTTTCCAACCCAATATTCTCAATAAACGAGTCATCTACCGAAGATGAACTACGAGCTGTAATAGATATTTACACCTCGGATTCCACCCAATTGGGTAATAGAGGTGAAAACTTTGATCTCGAGAATGAACGGAAGGAAATGTTGGGAATTGTCCACCCTATAGAAATATGTATGTCGGTGTATATCGATCAATTCGACCAAGAACCAGAAAAGAGACATATCCATTTACTGAAAGCTACACTTAAAAAAGAATTAAGTAGTGACGATCGGGTGGATCTAAACTTTAAACCTATTGATATACTATACACCACCCGATATGTAAATAACTGGCTCACTATTCTAATTCGTGGAACTTATTCTACCGACTTCACATGTCGTCAGCTAAGTGTGGAGAAGTCTAACCCCACTTAATGTTAAATTAGGGGTTCGGGTTAGTGCATAACTCATTAATAAACATGCATGATAAATTAGGGTAAAAGACGTATTTTCAAAAATTAGCAAACAGTTCAGAAAAGCAACCATTTTTGAAGAAAAAATATGTGTGATAATACAACAAAAGGAATGAACAATGAGGCGCGCCATCTATCATTCGACGAGCTTTATAATTATAAATTGGGTATTTTTAATCACTTTTCTACACTAATCACCCTCATGAATTTATAATTATAGTCTGATTTCATGCAAATGAGGGCATTGCATGATCTCAAGTGTGGGGAAGGGTTATAAATTCTCTCGGGTTTGCACTTGGTTTATTTGCCAAATTTTGTGAAAATTTGAAAAATTTTCAACTAAATGAATTCAAAATCATGTTTATACATATTTATGAACGATAAAAACTAAGTGTTAATACTGAATTTATCGTTACCTCGGAAAGGACATAAATTGAGAAACAACCTAAAATGCTTGAATTCATTTAAAATGGAAAAGAGGAGAATAAAAAGGCAAAGAAAGAAATAAATAAAAGTCAAGTGTGGGGAGAATGTACCAAGTTATTCAATTAAAAACTATCTATCACATGTTTCTGTAAAGTTATTGCAGGTGCTTTTGTTTTGGATAAAATTAATTATTTTACCCGATAAATTGTAATATAAATGGAAGAAAAGATGGATCAACATGATGAATCAATTCCATCATTAAAATGAAGTAAAGTCTTCAGAAAAAGACACGCGCTTCTTGATTTAGGTCAAGAAGTTGTCGTCCAGACCAGCTGTAGGTTGACGAAAAATCTAGAAAAGTCATCTCTAAAATCAGCAGGAAATCCACGGACCTCAGCATCAAACAGGGTCGCCAAGTGGTCAGACTTATCCTAACCATGAGAGGATCTGTCTCATAAAATGGGGAGGGCGCAGTGCAAATTAGCTTGATAAAACTAATGAATCAGACCCCAGAAAGGATAATCTCCTTAAAGATTAAAAATCAGCTTTTAAGCCTGATATTACTCAATCCTTGAGATTGACCTTAAAGATTGAGAATTCAAACTCATGGAATTCAATGATATCTAAACTCGAGCTTGAACGAGAAAATATTTTGATCAAAATTACAACCGATTTGTTTTCTTAAAACCCATTTTAAATGCGTTCATTACCATTGAACATAAAATCCTAGGAATTCACCTGGAATTCATTAGGTCACCTGAACCAAATCGGGTGTCAACCGTAAGAATGGTGGTTGCATAGCATGGTCGAAGACAGGACCTTGTGCCAGAACGAAATATTATAGGGTGATCTTTACTATTGCTCCTACAAAGGATAATAATTGCATCTGACACGTTGTAGACCATGAACATCTGCATGTCATTAGACATTGCCTTAACAGTTGCTTGTTCAACGCTTTCCTTTACAATCGGACGGTAGTTTACCGAAAGGTAATATACGGAGCAAGTATACTGGACGTATGCTTTCCTAATACAAGGTTAGCAAGTGGGTGACACAAAACTGCAAGTTTTGAGCTAAAATTTTAAAATCTGAAACCCACAAAACCCACAAAAATATTTTGTAAACACCGGTGAAAGGTTATTCCGGAAAACTTATCTAGGGCAAAAGTTAGAATGAATTTTCAAAAGATCAAATGTTTTTATAAAGATCCAATTTCCTTAAAGGATCTACATTTTCATAGTCATATGGGACTGTAAACCACATCTTTACTAACATTGTTTATACCGCCGTATCAAAATCACTGATGTATAAAGTGTGAGAATAAAAAAGTGATTCGAGTGAAGTGTGATTTTATTTCAAGTTATGTATTGCTTGAGGACAAGCAACGTTCAAGTGTGGGGATATTTGATAGTGCTCCAAATGAACATATATTTAGTATCAATATCCTTCCAATATGTAAAGTTTTTAGTTACTATTGTTCTATTTTTATGTTGTAATCGTTTAAATAAATAAGTGCGAAGACAAAAGAAGAAAACGAATATTTGAAGACGCAAATGATCAAAACGCTCAAACGTACAAGTTACAATCCAAGTGGTTCCATTTATTGATAATTAACGTGTAAATATTGACAAGAGTACAAGCCGAGGAATGTAAAGTACAAGATATCTAAGCGTACGAAAGGACGTTCGTGAAACCGGAACCGAGACATAAACCGGGCGTAAATGTACGAGACAACGGAGCGAAAATTACAAGTCAACTATGCACAAGAATATAATATAATATATATATAATTAATATAAATTATATATATATATATTATATATAAATAATAATATGTCGACAAACAAGAAAACAAAAAATATGTGAGCTGGATCTGACGGCCATGCGATAGCATGGGAAATAGGCAAAAACCCCATGCGAGTGCATGTGCCCATGCGAGTGCATGAGATTTGCACTAAAACCCCATGCACTCGCATGGGCATCAGAATTTGGAAATGTCCTATAAATTCGCCAGTTTGCTGCCGAGTTCAGTGTACCATTCATTAATCTCTCTTTCTCTCAATATATTATATATATATATATATATATATATATATATATATATATATATATATATATATATATATATTAGTTTAGTTTTATATTAGTTAGTTTGGGTAATGTAAAGGTTATTTACGGGTTTTAAAGTCGGAACTCTGTCTCTGTAACACTACGCGATTAATAATCATTGTAAGCTAAATTCTCCCTTTTTAATTATGTATCGAACTTAAGTTATTATTATGCTTATTTGAGCCGAAGTAATCATGATGTTGGGCTATATATTAAGATGGGGTTATTGGGCTTTGGACCATAATTGGGGTTTGGACAAAAGACCATACTTGTGAAAATTGGACTATGGGCTATTAATGGGCTTTATATTTGATTAACTAAATGATATCTTGTTAATTTAATATAGAGATTTATAATTTGACGTATCTATATATAACCACATACGCTTGACTGGGTACGGTGTGCGAGATATTTATAAATACTAATAATTATTCATTTGACCGGACACGGGGATGGATTAATAGTCAATGGACTCATTAAAACAGGGGTGGATTACATTCAAGGGAAATTGGTGTAATTGTTAATAAAGTATTAAAACCTTGGGTTACACGCAGTCGATAACCTGGTGTAATCATTAACAATGTATTAAACCTTATTACAGTTTAAGTCCCCAATTAGTTAGAATATTTGACTTCGGGTATAAGGTTAATTTGACGAAGACCCTCGCACTTTATAATTATGACCGATGGACTGTTTAGGTCAAAACCAGATGGACTTATCAAATAATCCAGGACAAAGGACAATTAACCCAGGGTAATAAATTAAAATCAAAACGTCAAACATCATGAGTACGGAAGTTTAAATAAGCATAATATATTTTATTTCATATTTCCTCGTACTGTTATTTATTGTTATTTTAATTATTGTTATTTATTTTATCGTTAGTTAAATATCGTCATTTATTTTACGCTTCGCTTAAAATATAAAATCGACAAACCAGTCATTAAACGGTAAAACCCCCCTTTTATAATAATAATAATTGTAATATATATATATATATATATATATATATATATATATATATATATATATATATATATATATATATATATATATATATTTGTACAAATATAGTTATATAAAAATATAGTGTAAAATAAGCCATCTCCCTGTGGAACGAACCGGACTTACTAAAAACTATACTACTCTACGATTAGGTACACTGCCTATAGTGTTGTAGCAAGGTTTAGGTATATTCCATCTGTAAATAAATTAAATAAAACTTGTGTAATATTTCTTCATATTTCGTAGTTAAAATAATAGTATTTCATACACCTCCGCTTCACACATCAAGTTTTTGGCGCCGCTGCCGGGGACTCGGCCAAACGCTATATTTTTAATTTATATTTGTAAAGATATAAAACATTAAAAAGAAAAAAAATATAAAACAATAAAAAAAGAAAAAAATATATAAAATATTAACATATATATATATATATATATATATATATATATATATATATATATATATATATATATATAAATTTAAGAGTTTGTTTAAAATATATAAAATTAAAGAGTATTTTTATTTTTATTTTTAGATTTTTAAAATATAAGTTTTTTATATTATATAAATATTTTATATAAATCATATTCAGAAAAAAAAAATTGAAACTGGGCCGAACACTGTAGCAGCCCAACTTCTGGCCTGGATCCTCAGTCCATGCGATCGCATGGACACATAACAGAAGACTCATGTGATTGCATGAGTCGATTTGACAGGTCTGATCCTGGTACACAATTAATAAGCGTAGGTTTTATTAATTATTATTATTATTATTTAACCTAATTAGGGTTTTATTTATTTAATATATATTTATATCTAGTTTTATTATTTAATTGTAAGTTATTATCATCATTAATTATATAAATTAATATTTTTATAAAAAAAATTATATAAAAATAATATTTTTTTAAAATTTGTATTTTTATCATTTTAGTTATAATTTGTATTTTTATCGTTTATTTCGTAATATTTGTCGTTCGTAATTAGTTTTAAACTTAGTTTTTGCCGTAGAATTTTTATATTTCTAGATTTTTAGGCTTTGCCGTAAAATCCCTTAAGTGCTTTTTCTTTAGATTAAGATTTAGACGCTTTAGAATTTTACGACGTCGCTTATCGCTTTAGTAGTTTATAAATTTTAGTGCCTTTTTAAGTAATTGCCGTTTTTCGAATAGAATTGCATTTAAGTTTTAATACCTTTAGGCGCAACTTTTTAGATTTAATTTTTAGACTTTTAAGTTTCGACGCTTTACTTTCTTATTATTATTTTTTGACTTTTTGTTTTTTGACGTTTGTTTTTCGACTTCTTATTTTTCGACGCTCTTTTTCTTTTTCATTTCTACGCTCTAGTTTTTAGAACATAGATTTTTTTCTTCTTTAAATTTCGACGAAAAAATTATTGTAAGCAATTAAATTGATAGACACCAAATTTCTGGTTCGTAGTAATAGTTGGATTTGTTAGTGGCGAGTTGTGGGCTTCCGATTTAAAGAGTCCTGGCTACCTGCTGCATCTATTGGCTATTCGAAACGTGGGCAAAAGCAGAAAAGTCTATTAATTTGATAACTTATATAATTTTTTTTGTTTGATAACTAATATAATAATTAGTAAATGCACCACATTGTAGCTAAAATTTGGTAATAAGCGCATTATGAAAAATTTCGGGAATATTTTGGAAACTTTTTCTGACATACGAAATCAATTTCATCAATACTCTCAAATGGGTATTGATGACAATTCATTCGGTCAATCTTGGATCACGAATGATGAAACAATAACTGGTTGTGAAATCTGTGGAGATTATCACTCAACATGGGAATGTTATTATTACGTTCCTATGGAAAATTATGCACCCATAGAACCTGAATGGAACGATTATGAAGATTCAAATTGGGATTATTTCCAAAAATATATCCAAACTCAACAACCAGATGACAAGGAAAATTATGTGTCTGAAAATTTATTAGATTATATGAAAATCAAACTCGAAGAATTTAACGCTCAAAATGAACAAATGAGAGAGTTTGCAAATAGGCAAGCTGAAACTTTATCAGACTACACACCTGTGGATCTGAGGAGTCGTGTGCAAGAAAATCTCATATCATCAAATTTTGATGAATTCGAGAGCTCCGAAATCACCAATTATCCCGATGATACTTTTTATTCAGTCTTACCAATTTTACAGCATATCGACACATTAGCCTCTACCGACGAAATCATCGATCCATCAATGGATGAAGAAGAAGTAAGGGTGACAAATTGGTATTCTTGGAAAAACGATAACGTTGAAAATTTTACCCCAGAGACCAAAATAGTGGGACCGATAAAAACCGATAAGGAAGAAGAATTTGCTTCGATCCCGAAATTCACCATTCCACAACTTTCCAACCCAATATTCTCAATAAACGAGTCATCTACCGAAGATGAACTACGAGCTGTAATAGATATTTACACCTCGGATTCCACCCAATTGGGTAATAGAGGTGAAAACTTTGAGCTCGAGAATGAACGGAAGGAAATGTTGGGAATTGTCCACCCTATAGAAATATGTATGTCGGTGTATATCGATCAATTCGACCAAGAACCAGAAAAGAGACATATCCATTTACTGAAAGCTACACTTAAAAAAGAATTAAGTAGTGACGATCGGGTGGATCTAAACTTTAAACCTATTGATATACTATACACCACCCGAGATGTAAATAACTGACTCACTATTCTAATTCGTGGAACTTATTCTACCGACTTCACATGTCGTCAGCTAAGTGTGGGGAAGTCTAACCCCACTTAATGTTAAATTAGGGGTTCGGGTTAGTGCATAACTCATTAATAAACATGCATGATAAATTAGGGTAAAAGACGTATTTTCAAAAATTAGCAAACAGTTCAGAAAAGCAACCATTTTTGAAGAAAAAATATGTGTGATAATACAACAAAAGGAATGAACAATGAGGCGCGCCATCTATCATTCGACGAGCTTTATAATTATAAATTGGGTATTTTTAATCACTTTTCTACACTAATCACCCTCATGAATTTATAATTATAGTCTGATTTCATGCAAATGAGGGCATTGCATGATCTCAAGTGTGGGGAAGGGTTATAAATTCTCTCGGGTTTGCACTTGGTTTATTTGCCAAATTTTGTGAAAAATTTGAAAAATTTTCAACTAAATGAATTCAAAATCATGTTTATACATATTTATGAACGATAAAAACTAAGTGTTAATACTGAAATTATCGTTACCTCGGAAAGGACATAAATTGAGAAACAACCTAAAATGCTTGAATTCATTTAAAATGAAAAAGAGGAGAATAAAAAGGCAAAGAAAGAAATAAATAAAAGCCAAGTGTGGGGAGAATGTACCAAGTTATTCAATTAAAAACTATCTATCACATGTTTCTGTAAAGTTATTGCAGGTGCTTTTGTTTTGGATAAAATTAACTATTTTACCCGATAAATTGTAATATAAATGGAAGAAAAGATGGATCTACATAATGAATCAATTCCATCATTAAAATGAAGTAAAGTCTTCAAAAAAAGACACGCGCTTCTTGATTTAGGTCAAGAAATTGTCGTCCAGACCAGCTGTAGGTTGACGAAAAATCTAGAAAAGTCATCTCTAAAATCAGCAGGAAATCCACAGACCTCAGCATCAAACAGGGTCGCCAAGTGGTCAGACTTATCCTAACCATGAGAGGATCTGTCTCATAAAATGGGGAGGGCGCAGTGCAAATTAGCTTGATAAGACTAATGAATCAGACCCCCAGAAAGGATAATCTCCTTAAAGATTAAAAATCAGCTTTTAAGCCTGATATTACTCAATCTTTGAGATTGACCTTAAAGATTGAGAATTCAAACTCATGGAATTCAATGATATCTAAACTCGAGCTTGAACGAGAAAATATTTTGATCAAAATTACAACCGATTTGTTTTCTTAAAACCCATTTTCAATGAGTTCATTACCATTGAACGTAAAATCCTAGGAATTCACCTGGAATTCATTAGGTCACCTGAACCAAATCGGGTGTCAACCGTAAGAACGGTGGTTGCATAGCATGGTCGAAGACAGGACCTTGTGCCAGACCGAAATATTATAGGGCGATCTTTACTATTGCTCCTACAAAGGATAGTAATTGCATCTGACACGTTGTAGACCATGAACATCTGCATGTCATTAGACATTGCCTTAACAGTTGCTTGTTCAACACTTTCCTTTACAACCGGACGGTAGTTTACTGAAAGGTAATATACGGAGCAAGTATACTGGATGTATGCTTTCCTAATACAAGGTTAGCAAGTGGGTGACACAAAACCGCAAGTTTTGAGCTAAAATTATAAAATCTGAAACCCACAAAACCCACAAAAATATTTTGTAAACACCGGTGAAAGGTTATTCCGAAAAACTTATCTAGGGCAAAAGTTAGAATGAATTTTCAAAAGATCAAATGTTTTTATAAAGATCCAATTTCCTTAAAGGATCTACATTTTTATAGTCATATGGGACTGTAAACCACATCTTTACTAACATTGTTTATACCGCCTTATCAAAATCACTGATGTATAAAGTGTGAGAATAAAAAAGTGATTCGAGTGAAGTGTGATTTTATTTCAAGTTATGTATTGCTTGAGGACAAGCAACGTTCAAGTGTGGGGATATTTGATAGTGCTCCAAATGAACATATATTTAGTATCAATATCCTTCCAATATGTAAAGTTTTTAGTTACTATTGTTCTATTTTTATGTTGTAATCGTTTAAATAAATAAGTGCGAAGACAAAAGAAGAAAACGAATATTTGAAGACGCAAATGATCAAAAAGCTCAAACGTACAAGTTACAATCCAAGTGGTTCCATTTATTGATAATTAACGTGTAAATATTGACAAGAGTACAAGCCGAGGAATGTAAAGTACAAGATATCTAAGCGTACGAAAGGACGTTCGAGAAACCGGAACCGAGACATAAACCGGGCGTAAATGTACGAGACAACGGAGCAAAAATTACAAGTCAACTATGTACAAGAATATAATATAATATATATATAATTAATATAAATTATATATATATTATATATAAATAATAATATGTCGACAAACAAGAAAACAAAAAATATGTGAGCTGGATCTGACGGCCATGCGATCGCATAGGAAATAGGCATAAAACCCATGCGAGTGCATGTGCTCATGAGAGTGCATGTGCCGATGCGAGTGCATGAGATTTGCACTAAAACCCCATGCACTCGCATGGGCATCAGAATTTGGAAATGTCCTATAAATTCGCCAGTTTGCTGCCGAGTTCAGTGTACCATTCATTAATCTCTCTTTCTCTCAATATATTATATATATATATATATATATACATACATATATATATATATATACATATATATATATATATATATATACATATATACATATATATATATATATATATATATATATATATATATATATATATATATATATATATATATATATATATATATTAGTTTAGTTTTATATTAGTTAGTTTGGGTAATGTAAAGGTTATTTACGGGTTTTAAAGTCGGAACTCTGTCTCTGTAACACTACGCGATTAATAATCATTGTAAGCTAAATTCTCCCTTTTTAATTATGTATCGTACTTAAGTTATTATTATGCTTATTTGAGCTGAAGTAATCATGATGTTGGGCTAAATATTAAGATGGGGTTATTGGGCTTTGGACCATAATTGGGGTTTGGACAAAAGACCATACTTGTGAAAATTGGACTATGGGCTGTTAATGAGCTTTATATTTGATTAACTAAATGATATCTTGTTAATTTAATATAGAGATTTATAATTTGACGTATCTATATATAACCACATATGCTTGACTGGGTACGGTGAGCGAGATATTTATAAATACTAATAATTATTCATTTGACCGGACACGGGGATGGATTAATAGTCAATGGACTCATTAAAACAGGGGTGGATTACATTCAAGGGAAATTGGTGTAATTGTTAATAAAGTATTAAAACCTTGGGTTACAGGCAGTCGATAACCTGGTGTAATCATTAACAATGTATTAAACCTTATTACAGTTTAAGTCCCCAATTAGTTGGAATATTTGACTTCGGGTATAAGGTTAATTTAGCGAAGACCCTCGCACTTTATAATTATGACCGATGGACTGTTTAGGTCAAAACCAGATAGACTTATCAAATAATCCAGGACAAAAGACAATTAACCCAGGGTAATAAATTAAAATCAAAACGTCAAACATCATGAGTACGGAAGTTTAAATAAGCATAATATATTTTATTTCATATTTCCTCGTACTGTTATTTATTGTTATTTATTTTATCGTTAGTTAAATATCGTCATTTACTTTACGCTTCGCTTAAAATATAAAATCGACAAACCAGTCATTAAACGGTAAAACCCCCCCTTTTATAATAATAATAATTGTAATATATATATATATATATATATATATATATATATATATATATATATATATATATATATATATATATATTTTGTACAAATATAGTTATATAAAAATATAGTGTAAAATAAGCCATCTCCCTGTGGAACGAACCGGACTTACTAAAAACTATACTACTCTACGATTAGGTACACTGTCTATAGTGTTGTAGTAAGGTTTAGGTATATTCCATCTGTAAATAAATTAAATAAAACTTGTGTAATATTTCTTCATATTTCGTAGTTAAAATAATAGTATTTCATACACCTCCGCTTCACACATCAGTGTTTCTCAACAAGTGTTTAAGAATCAAAACTTGATTAACCTCATACTCATCCAAACCGTTAACAAATCCAAAATCCCATACCATAACCCCTTGGTTGTTAAGGTAACCCATATCCGCAATACACCCTTATTTTTTAAATGACTTAAGGTATAAAGCCGGGAATTGATCTTTCAATTTAGATACCCCCACCCATATGTCATTCCAAAAAGAAATAAGCGTACCTTTTCCAAGCCTCCATTTCCAACTTTGAGGGCTAAAGATATCAAATAATTCGTCCGAAATTTGGAGATTAACAATATCTTGCCATACACCCGACAACACCCTACGGTTAATGGAAGAGACATCCGAAAGCTTATCTCCTTGAGGGCATTTATCAAAGAATTTAATTATGCAAGACTTCCACATTTCATCATTAGGAGAGTTGAGCTTTATCCACCATTTAGCCAAAAGAGCTAAATTTTCAATCTTAAAGGCACTACTCCAAGCCCTCCATATTCTCTCGGAAGATAAACACGACTCCAACGAATCAATGCCATTTTTTTAACATGAATATCACCATTCCATACAAAATTACGCCTTAAGCTCTCCAATTTTTTTACAACACTTTTGGGAGCTTTAAATAAAGACATGAATTGGGTAGGTAAACTCGATAAGACCGAATTTACTAGGATAAGTCTACCTCCCGTTGATAGACACCGTCCTTTCCACCCCGATAACTTTTTCTTGAACTTCTTAATGATCGGGCTCCAAGAAATTTCTTTTATTACATTAGCCCCAATTGGAACACCAAGATAATCAAACGGAAACTTCCCGACCTTACATTCAAACACATCCGCAAACTTCACTAAATCTTCATTAGACACATTAACACCATACAAGACCGTTTTCAAAGAGTTCATTTTTAACCCGGATACTTCAAAAAAAGATCAAGAATAAGACGAATACACACCATTTCATCCATCGAGGGATGACCAAAAATAATAGTACCATCCGCATATTGAGAATGATTCACACTATTATTATTATTATCAACGACAACCCCTTTTAACCTACCACGTGCCTTTGCATTGGACAACAACTTGCTTAGAACTTCGGAAACCAAAATAAATAGAAAAGGTGAAAGAGGATCACCATGTCTAAGGCCTCGATGCATCACTCCTTCCTTTGACGGAGAACCATTAAGAAGAATCGAAAACTTAATATTCAAAATACACACTTTTATCCACTTTATGAATTTTCTCCCAAAGCCCATTTGTTGCAACACTTCCAATAAAAAATCATGCGAAACACAATCGTAAGCTTTTGCGAAATCAATCTTCAAAAATACAACACCTTGCTTCCGTTTTTTAGCTAAATGCCATATCTCATTAACTAACATAACTCCATCAATCAATAATCGATTAGGAACAAACCCGTTTTGATTTATACTTACAACTTTAGAAACAACTAACCTTAATCTATTAGCAATAGGTTTTGAAATGATTTTCTATGGAGCATTAATGAGGCTAATGGGTCTCATGTGTTCAATCATTTTTGGGCAATTGGACTTTGGGATTAGAACTATAAAGGACGAGTTAAAACCACATGGGAATTTCGCATTCGAGTGAAATTGTTGCATCATGGACATAATATCATCTTTAAGAAACCGCCATCCCTTTTTGATAAATTTAAGTGAAAAACCACCCGGGCCCGGCGTTTTGTCTCCATCAAAATTGCGAATAACATTTTTTATCTCCCTGCACGAGAAATCAGACTCCAGCTGATCAGTCTGTTGGGCTGTTAATTTGGCCAGGCCCACTGTCGGCCAGTCCACTGTATCAACATCAGAATGCTGGGCCGAGAATAAATAGGAGAAAAAGCCCAATACATATTCTTTAATTTCAATAGGATTTTCAACCCAAACACCCTCTATTTGCAAGCCCGCAAGTCTTGAAGCGTTGTTTCGGATTCTTGCCATTCTATGAAAGAACTTAGAATTTTTATCACCATATCGTAACCAATTACTCCGACTTTGAAACATTGATTTCCTTGCTTCTTGCCTTAAAATCACTTTTCTTTTAGCTTTAAGCTCGACCAACTTCGCACACTCAAAAGGCAATAAATTCCTTAACTTTTGTGTTTTTCTTGAAATCATAAATATGGGACGATAAAGCCGCAAGCTCGAGTTTATCCTTAACCACATTATCATCATTCCACACTTTTAAATCCTTTTTTAACAATTTGCATTTAGAAGAAATCACATGAGCTTAAAAACCATTAACATTATAAGAAACCCAAAGTTCTTTGCACACATCTATGAACTTAGGCACCTCAAACCATCCATTGAAAAACCGAAAAGGTTTCGGACCCCAAAATAAAGACTTATTTCCCCAAACCAATGGATTATGATCCGAGCTGCCTTTATCATCCGCAATGACAACCGCCCTCACCGGATCTACCTCTTGAGGATACTTGAACACCTTCATACATAACACCCTTCCAAATTTTTTGACCACACTAGGGGAAACATTTTCAACCATTGTCTCTTGGATAGCCATGAATTGGATTTGAAACTTATTAATCAAATTAAATACGTTCCTTCCTTTATTCTTGTTACCAAGACCCCTAGTATTCCACGTGCCAATCTTCGTTACTTTCATTTGTTGGAACGTTCGTTGTTATCGAACATTCTCTCCAAAAAATTGCCAAAATTATCTTTTTCTTGTTTGTTGTAATACCTTTCGAATTTAATAACTTTCCATAAACTTTGACCGGTTTGGGTGTAGCATCTTCTTCCTCATCATCCCCAATAGCCTGTTGCTCTATATTTGAAATGTCCCGTTCATATTAATTATAAACGTTCCATATTAATTGATTTCGTCGCGAGGTTTTGACCTCTATATGAGACGTTTTTCAAAGACTGCATTCATTTTTAAAACAACCATAACCTTTATTTTATCTATAAAGGTTTAAAAAGCATTACGTAGATTATCAAATAATGATAATCTATAATATACCGTTTACACACGACCATTGCATAATGGTTTACAATAAGAATATATTACATCAAAAATAAGTTTCTTGAATGCAGTTTTTACATAATATCATACAAGCATGGACTCCAAATCTTGTCCTTATTTTAGTATGCAACAACGGAAGCTCTTAATAATCACCTGAGAATAAACATGCTTAAAACGTCAACAAAAATGTTGGTAAGTTATAGGTTTAACCTATATATTATCAAATCATAATAATAGACCACAAGATTTCATATTTCAATATACATCCCATACATAGAGATAAAAATCATTCATATGGTGAACACCTGGTAATCGACATTAACAAGATGCATATAAGAATATCCCCTATCATTCCGGGAAATCCTTCGGACATGATAAAAATGAATTCGAAGTACTAAAGCATCCGGTACTTTGGATGGGGTTCGTTAGGCCCAATAGATCTATCTTTAGGATTCGCGTCAATTAGTAGATCGGTTTACTAATTCTTAGGCTACCAAGCAAAAGGGGCATATTCGGCTTCGATCATTCACCCATATAATATAGTTTCATTTACTTGTGTCTATTTCATAAAACATTTATAAAACTGCATGTATTCTCATCCTAAAATATTAGATTTTAAAAGTGGGACTATAACTCACTTTCACAGATTTTTACTTCATCGGGAAGTAAGACTTGGCCACTGGTCGATTCACGAACCTATAACAAATATGTACATATATACCAAAGTATGTTCAAAATATATTTAAAACATTTTTAATACGTTTTACTGTTTTAAGTTTATTAAGTCTGCTGTCCTTGTTAGTAACCTACTACTAGTTGTCCATAATTAGATGTACAGAAATAAATCGATATATGTTATCTTGAATCAATCCACGACCCAGTGTATACACGTTTCAGGCTAGATCACAACTCAAACTATATATATTTTTGGAATCAACCTCAACCCTGTATAGCTAACTCCAACATTACTGCATATAGAGTGTCTATGGTTGTTCCAAATAATATATATAGATGGGTCGATATGATATGTCAAAACATTTGCATACGTGTCTATGGTATCCCAAGATTACATAATATATTAGAATACATGTATAATACAATATAAGTTAGCTAGGATATGATTAATATAGATTTGTTACCAATTTTCACGTAGCTACAACAAGCAAAAATAACCAATCTTGTTTTACGCATAACTTCTTCGTTTTAAATCCGTTTTGAGTGAATCCAATTGCTATGGTTTCATATTGAACTTAAGTTTATGAATCTATACAGAAAAAGTATAAGTTTATAGTCAGAATTACAGGTTACAAGTCGTTTTTGTAAAGGTAGTCATTTCAGTCGAAAGAACGACGTCTAGATGACCATTTTGGAAAACATACTTCCACTTTGAGTTGAACCATGATTTTTGGATATAGTTTCATGTTCATAAGAAAAATTATTTTCCCAGAATAACAACTTTTAAATCAAAGTTTATCAAAGTTTTTAATTAACTAACCCAGAACAGCCCTCGGTGTTACTACAACGGCGTATATCCGGTTTTACGGTGTTTTTCGTGTTTTCCGGTTTTAAATCATTAAGTTAGCATATCATATAGATATAGAACATGTGTTTATTTGATTTTGAAAGTCAAGTTAGAAGGATTAACTTTTGTTTGCAACAAGTTTAGAATTAACTAAACTATGTTCTAGTGATTTCAAGTTTAAACCTTCGAATAAGGTAGTTTTATATATATGAATCGAATGATGTTATGAACATCATTACTACCTCAAGTTTTGTGGATAAACCTACTGGAAATGAGAAAAATAGATCTAGCTTCAAAGGATCCTTGGATGGCTTGAAAGTTCTTGAAGCAGAATCATGACACGAAAACAAGTTCAAGTAAGATTTTCACTCGAAATAAGATTGTTATAGTTATAGAAATTGAATCAATGTTTGAATATGAGTATTACCTTGTATTAGAAAGATATATTACTGTAAATAATAAAGATTTCTTGAAGTTGGATGATCACTTTACAAGATTGGAAGTAAGCTAGCAAACTTGGAAGTAATCTTGATTTTATAAAACTAGAACTTATAGAATTTATGAAGAACACTTAGAACTTGAAGATAGAACTTGAGAGAGATCACTTAGATGAAGAAAATTGAAGAATGAAAGTGTTTGTAGGTGTTTTTGGTCGTTGGTATATGGATTAAATATAAAGGATGTGTAATTTTATTTTCATGTAAATAAGTCATGAATGATTACTCATATTTTTGTAATTTTATGAGATATTTCATGCTAGTTGCCAAATGATGGTTCTCACATGTGTTAGGTGAATCATATGGGCTACTAAAAGCTGATCATTGGAGTGTATATACCAATAGTACATACATCTAAAAGCTGTGTATTGTACGAGTACAAATACGGGTGCATACGAGTAAAATTATTGATGAAACTGAACGAGGATGTAATTGTAAGCATTTTTGTTAAGTAGAAGTATTTTGATAAGTGTCTTAAAGTCTTTAAAAAGTGTATGAATTCATATTAAAACACTACATGTATATACATTTTAACTGAGTCGTTAAGTCATCGTTAGTCGTTACATGTAAATGTTTATTTGAGACCTTTAAGTTAACGATCTTGTTAAATGTTGTTAACCCAATGTTTATTATATCTAATGAGATGTTAAATTATTATATTATCATGATATTATGATATATTAATATATCTTAATATGATATATATAAATTTAAATGTCGGTACAACGATAATCGTTTCATATATGTCTCGTTTCGAAATCCTTAAGTTAGTAGTCTTGTTTTTACATATGTAGTTCATTGTTAATATACATAATGACATGTTTACTTATAATTTATCATGATTAAACATAGTGTAACAATATCTTAATATGATTCATATGTAATTAGTAAGACGTTGTTATAACGATAATCGTTATATATATCGTTTCGAGTTTCTTAATTCAATAAACACAATTTTATGTATATAACTCATTGTTAAAATACCTAATGAGATACTTACTTATCATAATATCATGTTAACTATATATATAATCATATATATGTCATCATATAGTTTTTACAAGTTTTAACGTTCGTGAATCACCGGTCAACTTGGGTGGTCAATTGTCTATATGAAACCTATTTCAATTAATCAAGTCTTAATAAGTTTGATTGCTTAACATGTTGGAAACACTTAATCATGTAAATATAAATTTCATTTAATATATATAAACATGGAAAAGTTCGGGTCACTACAGTACCTACCCGTTAAATAAATTTCGTCCCGAAATTTTAAGCAGTTGGAGGTGTTGACGTATCTTCTGGAAATAAGTGCGGGTATTTCTTCTTCATCTGATCTTCTCTTTCCCAGGTGAACTCGGGTCCTCTACGAGCATTCCGTCGAACCTTAACAATTGGTATCTTGTTTTGTTTAAGTCTTTTAACCTCACAATCCATTATTTTGACGGGTTCTTCGATGAATTGAAGTTTTTCGTTGATTTGGATTTCGTCTAACGGAATAGTGAGATCTTCTTTAGCAAAATATTTCTTCAAATTCGAGACGAAGAAAGTGTTATGTACAGCCATGCGTTGTTAACGTAACTCAAGTCGGTAAGCTACTGGTCCGACACGATCAATAATCTTGAATGGTCCAATATACCTTGGATTTAATTTCACTCGTTTTCCAAATCGAACAACGCCTTTCCAAGGTGCAACCTTAAGCATGACCATCTCTCTAATTTCAAATTCTATATCTTTTCTTTTAATGTCGGCGTAGCTCTTTTGTCGACTTTGGGCGGTTTTCAACCGTTGTTGAATTTGGATGATCTTCTCGGTAGTTTCTTGTATTATCTCCGGACCCGTAATCTGTCTATACCCCACTTCACTCCAACAAATCGGAGACCTGCACTTTCTACCATAAAGTGCTTCAAACGGCGCCATCTCAATGCTTGAATGGTAGCTGTTGTTGTAGGAAAATTTTGCTAACGGTAGATGTCGATCCCAACTGTTTCCGAAATCAATAACACATGCTCGTAGCATGTCTTCAAGCGTTTGTATCATCCTTTCACTCTGCCCATCAGTTTATGGATAATAGGCAGTACTCATGTCTAGACGAGTTCCTAATGCTTGTTGTAATGTCTGCCAGAATCTTGAAATAAATCTGCCATCCCTATTAGACATAATAGAGATTGGTATTCCATGTTTGGAGATAACTTCCTTCAAATACAGTCGTGCTAACTTCTCCATCTTGTCATCTTCTCTTATTAGCAGGAAGTGTGCTGATTTGGTGAGATGATCAACTATTACCCAAATAGTATCAAAACCACTTGCAGTCTTTGGCAATTTAGTGATGAAATCCATGGTAATGTTTTCCCATTTCCATTCCGGGATTTCGGGTTGTTGAAGTAGACCTGATGGTTTCTGATGCTCCGCTTTGATCTTAGAACACATCAAACATTCCCCTACGTATTTAGCAACATCGGCTTTCATACCTGGCCACCAAAAATGTTTCTTGAGATCCTTGTACATCTTCCCCATTCCAGGATGTATTGAGTATCTGGTTTTATGAGCTTCTATAAGTACCATTTCTCTCATATCTCCAAATTTTGGTACCCAAATTCTTTCAGCCCTATACCGGGTTCCATCTTCCCGAATATTAAGATGCTTCTCCGATCCTTTGGGTATTTCATCCTTTAAATTTCCCTCTTTTAAAACTCCTTGTTGCGCCTCCTGATAGTTAAAGCGAGGTGTATATAAAATAGCTTTATTTTTACTAGGAAATACTATTAAATACGATACAATTTTACACAAGATATTTATTTATTTATAGAATGAATATACTTAAACCTTGCTACAACACTTATAGGCAGTGTACCTAATCGTACAGTAGTGTAGTTTTTAGTAAGTCTGGTTCGTTCCACATGGAATCTTTTAAACAAAGCTTAACGCTATATTAGTTTTATTTTATAAAAATACAAATATATATAAGTAATATTATTATTATAAAAAGGGGTTTTTACCGTTTAATGACCGGTTTGTTGATTTTAAAACTTAGTCGCAGTTAAAACCTAATGTAAAATATTAAATAAATAAAACACTCAATTTAAAGCGTAAAGTAAATAACGATAATGAAATTGCGATAAATAAAAGTGCGATAAAATAAAATTGCGATAATTAAAAAGTAAAATAATTAAAAGTGCAATTAAATACAATAACAATAAATAAAAGTACGATAATTAGAAGTGCAATTAAATATAAAATAAAGGAAATTAAATATGAAATAAAAGAATTATGGTTATTTAAACTTCCGTAATCATGATGTTTGACCTGTTGATTTTAGTTTTATGCCCATGGGTTAATTGTCCTTTGTCCTGGATTATTTAATATGTCCGTCTGGTTTTTGTCCATAACAGTCCATCAGTCATAAATATAAAGTGCGAGTGTCATCGTCAAATTATCCTTATACCCGAAGTTAAATATTCCAACAAATTGGGGACTTAAACTGTAACAAGGTTTTATTACTTTGTTTAATAATTACACCAGGTTATCGACTGCGTGTAACCCAAGGTTTTAATACTTTGTTATCAATTATGCCAAGTGTCCTTGTACATAATTTCACCCCTGTTTTAATAATTCCATAGACTATTAATTCATTCCCGTGTCCGGTTAAATGAACGATTATTCATACATATAAATACCCCACCCATCGTGTCCGATCGAGTGTATATGGTTATTTATAGGGACATCCAATTGTAAATCTTTATATTAAAATTAACAAACTATCATTTAGTTAAACAAATATAAAGCCCATTAATAGCCCATAGTCTAATTTCCACAAGTGTCATTCTTTTGTCCAAACCCCAATTATGGTACAAAGCCCAATTACCCAATTTTAAATATTTTTAGCTCAACATCATGATTACTTCATTTTAAATAAGCATAATAATAACTTAGCTACGAGACATTAAATTAAAAAGGTTAAACATAACTTACAATGATTAAAATTAGCGTAGCGTTACACGGACAGAATTTCGACTTACACCCTTACAACATTCGCTAACATACCCTTATTATTAGGATTTAAAATTAAAACTAAAATATAAATTATATATATATATATATACGTTTACATATAGAGAAAGAGAGATTTTAGGATATTTTTAGGATCAGAATGCGTTGGCTTTTATAGGCATTTTCATATTTTGGGGCTCCGCGACTCGCGGTCTTTTTCTTCTTCAAACTCCGCAACTCGCGGAGATCGTATTTCCAGCTCACTCCATTTTGTCTTTTAATTTGCCGACGGAATTTAATATATAAATATAATATAAATATATAATTTATATAATTAATTATATATTATATTATATTTATATACATAATTAATTTATAACTTTCGGTCCATTGCGTCGAGCGTTGAGAGTTGACTCTGGTTCCGGTTCTGGATTTTCGAACGTCCTTGCGTACAATTTAATATCTTGTACTTTGCGTTTTGAATCTTGTACTCTTGTAATTTCGAGACGTTTCTTATCAATAATTGGAACCTCTTTGATTGTATTTTGTACTTTTGAGCTTTTTGGTCGTTTGCGTCTTCAATTCGTCGAATCTGCCTTTTGTCTTCACCTTTTATTATTTAAACGAATATCACTTGTAAATAGGACAATTGCAACTAAAAGCTTGTCTTTCTTGAGGAATAATGCTATGAAATATATGTTCGTTTTTAGCATTATCAAATATTCCCACACTTGAGCGTTGCTTGTCCTCAAGCAATATAGTCTTGAAATACTAGAATCACTTCTTTATTCTTCACACTTTGTACATCAGTGATTTCTTTACGGTGGTATAAACAATGGTAGTAACGATGTGGTTTACAGTCCCACATGACTGTAAAATTTAGATCCTTTAAGGAAATTGGATCTTTATGAAAACATTTGATCTTTTGAAAATTAAATCTAGTTTTTACCCTAGATAAGTTTTCCGGAATAACCCTTTACCGGTGTTTGCAAAATATTTTTGTGGGTTTGGTGGGTTTCAGATTTGAAAATTTTAGCTCAAAACTTGTGGTTTTGTGTCACCCACTTGCTAACCTTGTATTAGAAAAGCAACACATCCAGTATACTTGCTCCGTATATTACCTTTCGATAAACTACCGTCCGGTTGTAAAGGAAAGCGTTGAACAAGCAACTGTTAAGGCAATGTCCCCTGACATGCTTTTAATTATGGTCTATAACGTGTCGGACGCAATTACTATCCTTTGTAGGAGCAATAGTAAAGCTCACCCTTATAATTTTTCTGTCTGGCACAAGGTCCTGTCTTTGACCATGCTATGCAACCACCGTTCTTACGGTTGACACCCGATTTGGTTCAGGTGATCTAATGAATTCCAGGTGAATTCCTAGGATTTTACGTTCAATGGTAATGAACGCATTGAAAATAGGTTTTCAGAAAACAAATCGGTTTGTAATTTTGATCAAAATATTTTCTCGTTCAAGCTCGAGTTTAGATATCATCGAATTCCATGAGTTTGAATTCTCAATCTTTAAGGTCAATCTCAAGGATTGAGTAATATCAGTCTTAAAAGCTGATTTTTAATCTTTAAGGAGATTATCCTTTCTGGGGGTCTGATTCATTAGTCTTATCCAGCTAATTTACACGGCGTCCTCCCCATTTTACAAGGCAGATCCTCTCATGGTTAGGATAAGTCTGACCACATGGCGACCCTGTTTGATGCTGAGGTCCGTGGATTTCCTGCTGATTTTAGAGATGACTTTTCTAGATTTTTCGTCAACCTACAGCTGGTCTGGACGACAACTTCTTGACCTAAATCAAGAAGCGCGTGTCTTTTTCGGAAGACTTTACTTCCTTTTAATGATGGAATTGATTCATCGTGTAGATCCATCTATCTTACAGTAAATCGGGTAAAACTTTTTAGTTTAGTCCAAAACAAAAGTATTTTTAGTTATTTGTTATAGAAATATGTGACATATGTTTAAGATAACTTGGTGAATTTTCCCACACTTGGCTTTTATTTTTCCTTTTTGTTCTCCTCTATTCCATTTTAAATGAATTCTAACATTTTGGTTTGTTTCTCAATTTATGTCCTTTCCAAGGTAACAATAATTTCGGTGTTAACACCTAGTTTTATCGTTCATAAATATGTATAAACATGATTTTGAGTTCATTTAATTGAAAATTTTGAAATTTTTTACTAGAATTGGGTTGTCAGTATATAAGACTAGGGCTGTTCTTTATTATCAGAGAGCACTAGATTCTAATACAACTACTGCTTTACTAGTATTTTTAATGGTAACCAAGTGTATAAAGATAAAAATTTTAAAAATCTGAAAGAATTTAACCCCTTCCCACACTTAAGATCTTGCAATGCCCTCATTTGTAAGAAATCAGTAACAATTTAAATTATTGAGGGTGATTAGCGTAGAAATATGATTAAATTTTACCAAAGTTTCCAAACATATTGGCGTTTGTGTTGAATGATAAATGGTGCACATCATTTGTTCATTCCGTCTTGTTGTTATTTCACATATATTTTGCATCTTGTCGTCAAAATTAGTTGCTTTTGCTGAACTTAATGCCAGTCTTTGAAAATGCGTTGTTTTACCCTGTTGTGTACATAAGATAAACTGCAAACATATATACATATTTTTGAAGTTTGGTATATTACCCCACATTCAAAAATTATTAAAATCTAATAATAAAAGTTAGAAAATTATAAAAACTATTACAATATCAACATAAGTGCTAAATGTAATAACATTACAAAAATAAAATAAATAAAACTAAATAAACTAGGGTTGTTACTGATACCAGTAGGGGTTCCATGCATAACCGTATGTGTTATAAAATGCTTCAGCTGGGTTATAAGTAGGATACGGTGGTTGCATCTCTATAGACCAGGGAGGAAATATGGGCGTTGGAGTAGGAATATAGTTTCTACCTACATGTTGGCAATGAGCTACGATTTGGTTTTGATGAACTTGCCAATCTTCAAATGCTCGATGTCTAGCATTTTCATACTCTTGTGAAGCTATAAACCTTTGCATTTCTGTCATTTCATTTCCCCCTCCCACATTACATGGCTGTTGATTTCTCTCAACCTGTGGATGTCTTCCATTATATCGTACTGCGGCGTTATTTCGCCTCTTCAAACTTTAGCACCATGATATACATTTAAACCAATTGTATCGTGGGGTTCTGGTTCTTCGATTAATAATCCCCCCCGACTTATATCCACATCGAGATACTCAGCAATTAATGTAATAAATATACCACCTCCTATTATACTGTGCGGTCTCATCCCCCTAAACATAGCTGATAAATAATAACCCACACAATAAGGTATACTTACAGCGCTTTGTGGGTCTCGAATACACATGTGGTAAAATAAATCTTGCTCATTTACCTTTTCCTTATTTTTACCTCGATGTGTAATCGAGTTCGCTAGAAACCTATGAATTACTCTTAACTCAGCTCTATCTATATCCAAATAAGAGTAATTTCCCCCTTTAAATCGGTGATGGCTAGTCATTTGACTCCATACACCATGCGTATCAAAATTTTCATCAATCTTTCTACCATTTAATATCAACCCTTGACAATCGGCAGATGCTAGCTCCTCAGGCATATATATACGTAAGGCCTGAGCCATGTCTAGTAGAGACATGTGGCGCATCGAACCTCCTAACAAAAATCTAATAAAAGATCGATCGGTTAAACTAGCTACCCGATCATTTATTTCTATACTACACAATAATTCTTCACACCATACTTTATATACAGGTCTACGCATGTTGAATAATCGTACCCAATCATTAAAAGTAGAATTACCATACCTCTGTGTAAGTAATTCTCTAATTGGCTCGGCCAATTCTACAACTTCTAACGGTTCCCATTCTATTACCCTAGGTACTTCAACAGCTTTAGAATGAAGAGTATGCAAGCCCCTTTGGTATTTTGGATAATCTATCCAACGTCTGTCTAATCTCAAGTTTAGGTGCAAATTTTGTACGTGCATATCTGAAAATATCATAACTGGATGAGGTATATCTTGTTTGTAATAGTTATCAACATCCTGTTGTTCCGCATTCTCAGGAGGAGCATTGCGAGCTTGGGATGAAGATTCACCCCTTTCAGTCTGCAAAACACATCAAACACAATTTTTGTGCATCCAAATATGCATTAGTGTCAGCAAAATCATCAATCAAAATAAATACAATGACATGTTCAATTTATATCAAACTTATGCTCATTTTCATATTTTATCAAATCTACACCTTTTCAAATAAGTATATACGAAAATGTTCGCCAAGTTCATAAGCATTCAACTCAAATAACATGTCAAAATAATCATTATTAGTAATTAAACAAGTTTCAAATGGCATTATCTCTCAAAAATCAAGTTCATGAATTTTAGACTTGAAAAAGTCCACTTTAATTCTCAAAAATCATGTTTAGGTTCAAAGTTTGGATCATTTAACTACCTAAACATGTTACACTACTTAATTTAGCAATAATTCACGACAAAAATTGGCTATAACCTGTTTATATCAAAAAGCCCCAAATTGCTCAAGAACACAAATCCTAGATTACTCAAAATTTGAAATTTAAGGCTTCTAATCATGTTAAATAGCATCACTCTAGGTTATACAAGCATAATACACAAACAATTTAAGCATAATTACACTAAAAAGCATCAAAATTGAATTGGGTAAAAAATTGCTCAAGAACACTAATTTTCGGATTAAATGGTGTTTAGGTGTAGAGGTTTACCGTTTTCCTTGAGTAATTCCTTGATAGCATCCTTCTCAACATGATTTTATTAAAGATTTGATGAAAAATGGTGAAAAAATTCGATTTTGTGATGTGTTTGTGTGTGTATTTTCGCAGTTTTGGGTTGTGGGTGTGTGCAAACTGTCTGATCTGTTCGTTTTTTTTTTTCTGGATTTTTGGTCCTCCGCGAGTCGCGGTGTTTGGCCAATACAAACTCCGCGAGTCGCGGTGTTTGTTTTTTTTTTGTTTTTTTAAATAATAATCTTTAACTTATAAAACAATTAAGTAATTAATTTTAAAATTTTGTTTCCCTTGTTATTTAGGATGAGGTCGTTTTGGAACGATGTCCTAGTCCGTCCTTCGACAAAATTTTAAAATTTGTCAATTTAAAGCGCGGTTTTAAAAGCAAAGATGTTTTTGGGTTTTTTTTAATGTTTTTGGCATACTTTAATTCAATAAGATTAAAAATAATGATAATAAAAGTTCTCGTCCCTCCCTTGGGTAGAGTAATTTCGGTTCAACGACCTAATCTTCAACTCACGAAGAATTTTTAAAAATCATATTTTTAACTTAGCAAAATAAAGTAAATTTTTGTTTTTAAATTCACACCAAACTTAAATTTAAAATGCATAAAATTAAAATTTTATATTTTAAAAATTAAAAATTCACACAAAACTTATATTATATTTTTGATTTTATACATACAAACTTATATTAAAAATATTAATTTTTTTTTTAAATATTGACAAACTTAAATATATTGATTTTACAAAGTTCACAATATTAATTTAAGATTTATATATTAATTTTAAAAATATGGTAAAAATAAAATTAAAAATATTTTTGGCTTTTATCCCACTTTAATCAATCAAATATTATCAAAAATATACGCCCCTCTTTTCGGTAAAGTAATTTCGGTTCCATGACATAATTTAATTCATGACGAATTTTTGAAATATTTTGGGTTGATTGATTAAAGATATTTATACCTTAAGAATAAACGTTAAATTTCGCAGTGATGTTATAAATTTTTGTATGATATCAATAATTTCGGTCGCCAAACCTAATTTTATTCAATACCAATTTAATACTTTATAGCGAAAAAATTAGCGTTTATTATCAAAAGGTTAAAAATAAAAATAAAAATAAAAACTATACAGACTTACCTGTGAAATATATTTCTTAGTGATATGATCTAGCTGTAGTGACCCGAACTTTTCCATGTTTATATATATTAATTGAGATTGATATTTACATGATTAAATGTTTCCAACATGTTAAGCAATCAAACTTGTTAAGACTTGATTAATTGAAATATGTTTCATATAGACAATTGACCACCCAAGTTGACCGGCGATTCACGAACGTTATAACTTGTAAAAACGACATGACGATATATATATATGGATATACATATGGTTAACATGAGATTATGATAAGTAAGTATCTCCATAAGTATATTAACAATGAGTTATATACATATAAACAAGACTACTAACTTAGGGATTTTGAAACGAGACATATATGTAACGATTATCGTTGTAACGACATTTAAATGTATATATATCATATTAAGATATATTAATATATCATAATATCATGATAATATAATAATTTAACATCTCATTAGATATAATAAACAATGGGTTAACAACATTAATTGAGATCGTTAACTTAAAGGTTTCAAAACAACACTTACATGTAACGACTAACGATGACTTAACGACTCAGTTAAAATGTATATACATGTAGTGTATTTAGATGTATTAAAATACTTTTGGAAGACTTCAAGACATATATCAAAACACTCATACTTAACGAAAATGGTTACAGTTACTTTCCCATTCTTTTCTTTCATCAAGAATTCTAGTCGTATTCTTACCCGTATTATACACAACTTCAAAACGTACTTACTATGGGTATATACCAATAGGAACTAGCATGGGATTCCACTCTTGATTATGTCATGTATGACTAATAAATTTTAACTTCTACCATGAGCTAGTCAACTAACTAGAACTCCTTTTAACCCCACTCACCACTCACCAATTACCACTCATCATTCACTCCATTTCACTTCTAATTCTCTTTCTAATTCTCTCTCAACACACACACACTATTATGAACGTATTTTTCCAGTAGTTAATCATCATCTTCATCAAAAATCACTTCAAGAATCAAGCTATAATCATCATAGGAAGAACACTTCAAGAACACTTCAAAAATCTCTTCAAGTTTACTAATTTACTTCCAAGCTTTCTAATCCATTCCAAGTAATCATCTAAGATCAAGAAACCTTTGTTATATACAGTAGGTTATCTTTCTTATTCAAGGTAATATTCATATTCAAACTTTGATTCAATTTCTATAACTATAAACTATCTTAATTCGAGTAAAAATCTTACTTGAACTTGTTTTTGTGTCATGATCCTACTTCAAGAACTTTCAAGCCATCCAAGATCCTTTGAAGCTAGATCATTTCTTGTCACTTTCAGTAGGTTTACCTACTAAACTTGAGGTAGTAATGATGTTCATAACATCATTCGATTCATATATATAAAACTATCTTATTCGAAGGTTTAAACTCGTAATCACTAGAACATAGTTTAGTTAATTCTAAACTTGTTCGCAAACAAAAGTTAATCCTTCTAACTTGACTTTTAAAATTAACTAAACACATGTTCTATATCTATATGATATGCTAACTTAATGATTTAAAACCTGGAAACACGAAAAACCCCGTAAAACCGGATTTACGCCGTCGTAGTAACACCGCGGGCTGTTTTGGGTTAGTTAATTAAAAACTATGATAAACTTTGATTTAAAAGTTGTTATTCTGAGAAAATGATTTTTATTATGAACATGAAACTATATCCAAAAATTATGGTTAAACTCAAAGTGGAAGTATGTTTTCTAAAATGGTCATCTAGACGTCGTTCTTTCGACTGAAATGACTACCTTTACAAAACCGACTTGTAACTTATTTTTATGACTATAAACCTATACTTTTTCTGTTTAGATTCATAAAATAGAGTTCAATATGAAACCATAGCAATTTGATTCACTCAAAACGGATTTAAAATGAAGAAGTTATGGGTAAAACAAGATTGGATAATTTTTCTCATTTTAGCTACGTGAAAATTGGTAACAAATCTATTCCAACCATAACTTAATCAACTTGTATTGTATATTATGTAATCTTGAGATACCATAGACACGTATACAATGTTTCGACCTATCATGTCGACACATCTATATATATTTCGGAACAACCATAGACACTCTATATGTGAATGTTGGAGTTAGCTATACAGGGTTGAGGTTGATTCCAAAATATATATAGTTTGAGTTGTGATCAATACTGAGATACGTATACACTGGGTCGTGGATTGATTCAAGATAATATTTATCGATTTATTTATGTACATCTAACTGTGGACAACTAGTTGTAGGTTACTAACGAGGACAGCTGACTTAATAAACTTAAAACATCAAAATATATTAAAAGTGTTGTAAATATATTTTGAACATACTTTAATATATATGTATATATTGTTATAGGTTCGTAAATCAACAGTGGCCAAGTCTTACTTCTCGACGAAGTAAAAATCTGTGAAAGTGAGTTATAGTCCCACTTTTAAAATCTAATATTTTTGGGATGAGAATACATGCAGGTTTTATAAATGATTTACAAAATAGACACAAGTACGTGAAACTATATTCTATGGTTGAATTATCGAAATCGAATATGCCCCTTTTTATTAAGTCTGGTAATCTAAGAATTAGGGAACAGACACCCTAATTGACGCGAATCCTAAAGATAGATCTATTGGGCCTAACAAACCCCATCCAAAGTACCGGATGCTTTAGTACTTCGAAATTTATGTCATATCCGAAGGGTGTCCCGGAATGATGGGGATATTCTTATATATGCATCTTGTTAATGTCGGTTACCAGGTGTTCACCATATGAATGATTTTTATCTCTATGTATGAGATGTGTATTGAAATATGAAATCTTGTGGTCTATTGTTATGATTTGATATATATAGGTTAAACCTATAACTCACCAACATTTTTGTTGACGTTTAAAGCATGTTTATTCTCAGGTGAATATTAAGAGCTTCCGCTGTTGCATACTAAAATAAGGACAAGATTTGGAGTCCATGTTTGTATGATATTGTGTAAAAACTGCATTCAAGAAACTGATTTCGATGTATCATATTTGTATTGTAAACCATTATGTAATGGTCGTGTGTAAACAGGATATTTTAGATTATCATTATTTGATAATCTATGTAAAGCTTTTTAAACCTTTATTTATGAAATAAAGGTTATGGTTTGTTTTAAAAATGAATGCAGTCTTTGAAAAACGTCTCATATAGAGGTCAAAACCTCGCAACGAAATCAATTAATATGGAACGTTTTTAATCAATAAGAACGGGATATTTCAGTTGGTATCCGATCGTTGGTCTTAGAGAACCAGAATTTTGCATTAGTGTGTCTTATCGAGTTTGTTAGGATGCATTAGTGAGTCTGGACTTCGACCGTGTTTACTTGAAAAATGATTGCTTAACAAATTTTGTTGGAAACTATATATTTTTAACATGTGAATATTATGTGATATATTAATCTCTTAACGCGTTTGATATTATGTGATAGATGTCTACCTCTAGAACAAGTCCCATTGACTCACCTAATAATAATGAAGAGTCAAATGTAAATTGGAATAATTCGTGGACTGATTCACAAGTTCCCGAAGAGGAACCGGAAGAAGAGTCAGAACCAGAAGAAGAATCGGAACCGGAAGAAGAATCGGAACCGAATGAAGAAATAGAACCGGTGGGGGAAATAATAAAACGGTTAGGTAAAAGAAAATCCTCAACCAACCGACCAAGGATAATTATGGTCAATGGTGTTTCCGCTAAGGAAGCAAAATATTGGGAGGATTACCAATTCTCCGATGAATCGGATTCCGACGAGAATTCCGATGATGTTATAGAAATTACCCCAACTAAATTTAAAAAGGCAAAAGAAAATAATAAGGGAAAGGGCATAAAAATAGAGAAATCTAATTCCAACCCCGATGAACTTTATATGTATCGTCAACCCCCGAAGTCCTTAAGTTGTAACAATGACCCGGGAACCTCTAAACCACCAGGTTTTTCTAAACCAATGTGGAAAACGACGGCTCGTATTAGGGGAACATCATATATCCCTAGAAACTTTGCAAAACGAACCAAAACCGAAGAAGAAGAAACAAGCGAGCCGGAATAAGATAGTTGTATTCGTGTGGTGTAATATAGTGTGCTTATGCTTTATGATATATGTAAAAATTGCTTGTATTAATAAGTAATTTTTTTTTATGAATCTAACTCTTGTCTATTTTACAGTATAAAAACACAAAATGGATAGACAACCCAATATTTTAAGAGACCTACCCGGAGACATGATTGATGAAATCTTGTCTAGAGTCGGTCAGAATTCTTCGGCACAACTATTTAAGGCGAGATCAGTTTGTAAGACATTCGAAGAACGTTCCAAGAATGCCTTGGTTTATAAAAGGCTTTCGTTCGAAAGATGGGGGATATCACATTGGGAAATCCATAAGTTACGATGTGTTTACTTTGACGCATATATTGCGGGGAACCCAAATGCTATTTTACGCAATGGGTTAAGAAATTATTTTGACTCAATATATCTGAATATTGGACTTCGTGATTTAGAAAAAGCGGCTAACATGCAACATAAAGAAGCATGTTATGCTTACGGATTAGTAATGTTCGCTTCTCACCAAAGTGAGAACAAGAACATCGGCCTACAACTATTAAACAAAACGTTCCCACAAGTGACGGAGTCGGTAATTGGGGTAAGAAATGAGGTTTTTAGAGTGTTACGGGACTGTTGGACATTACGTAACCCTCTTCCCTTTGACGACATTACAACACGCTGTCTTATCAACAGCCATAACGGTTATGTTCCATAAGACCAAGGATGGGAAGTAGTCCTAGTAAAACCAGAATGCATGACTTGTTTCTGGACGTATGAATTACGTGTCTTTATTGCCTTTGCTGAACGACTTGTGTACTAGCTAGAATTATCTTCACAACTATCTTGTATCAAAGTTATTGTGTGCTATATTTCATGCTTTATGTAAAATATGCGGTATTGTAAGTTTGTAAAATATTGTATAAAAGTTTGAACGCGAAATATTATTATAATCAGTTTTTCATATAGAATTGTAGTAGTTGAATTGTATATTAGCTACTAAGTATGAACTTAACGGGTAGGTACTACCCGAATTTAAACTTATAAAATGCTAATATGAAGAAAAAGCTTTTATAAATAAGTTCATATTATGCTACGAAATACTATTAACTACTCTTAATATTCTGTATGATTAACTTGTTCCATTTGACTATTTTGAAGGAAATGGCACCGACTACTCGACACACCGTGAATATGAATGAAGAGGAATTCCGTACTTTTCTAGCTTCAAACATAGCCGCAGTACAGGCTGCGCTACATACCAACAATAACCTTGGATCTAGCAGTACAGGAAATCGTGTAGGATGCACCTACAAAGAATTCACTGCCTGCAAACCTTTGGAATTTGATGGAACCGAAGGACCGATCGGATTGAAACGGTGGACCGAGAAGGTCGAATCGGTGTTTGCCATAAGTAAGTGTACTGAAGAGGACAAAGTAAAGTACGCTACGCATACCTTCACAGGTTCTGCGTTAACATGGTGGAATACCTATCTAGAGCAAGTGGGACAAGACGATGCGTACGCACTACCGTGGTCAGCATTCAAGCACTTGATGAACGAGAAGTACCGTCCCAGAACCGAGGTCAATAAGCTCAAGACAGAACTTAGAGGGTTACGAACCCAAGGATTTGATATTACCACGTACGAAAGACGATTCACAGAATTGTGCCTATTGTGTCCGGGAGCATTCGAAGATGAGGAAGAGAAGATCGACGCGTTTGTGAAAGGATTACCGGAAAGAATCCAAGAAGATATAAGTTCACACGAGCCCGCCTCCATACAACAGGCATGTAGAATGGCTCACAAACTAGTGAACCAGATTGAAGAAAGAATTAAAGAACAGACTGCTGAAGAGGCCAATGTGAAGCAAGTCAAAAGAAAGTGGGAGGAAAACGGTGATAAGAATCACCAATACAACAACAACAGCAATTACAACAATAATCGCAACAATTATCCCAACAATCGCAACATCAATCGCAACTACAACAAACGGCCCAACAACAACAACAACAACAACAACAACAACAACAGCAACTACAACAATCATCCCAACAACAATAATAACCGCAACAACAACAACAATCAGAAGCAGCTATGCCAAAGGTGTGAAAAGTATCACTCGGGGTTCTGCACCAAATTTTGCAACAAGTGTAAAAGAAATGGTCATAGCGCGGCGAAGTGTGAGGTCTACGGACCAGGGGTTAATAGAACGAAAGGAACAAATGGTGTCGGAACGAGTAATGGAGGAGCAAGTAGTGTCGGAGCAAGTTATGCCAATGTAGTTTGTTATAAATGTGGAAAACCGGGCCACATTATTAGAAATTGCCCGAACCAGGAGAACACGAATGGACAAGGCCGCGAAAGAGTTTTCAATATTAATGCGGCAGAGGCACAGGAAGACCCGGAGCTTGTTATGGGTACGTTTCTTATTGACAATAAATCTGCTTACGTTTTATTTGATTAGGGTGCGGATAGAAGCTATATGAGTAGAGATTTTTGTGCTAAATTAAGTTGTCCATTGACGCCTTTGGATAGTAAATTTTTACTCGAATTAGCAAATGGTAAATTAATTTCAGCAGATAATATATGTCGAAATCGAGAAATTAAACTGGTTAGCGAAACATTTAAGATTGACTTGATACCAGTAGAGTTAGGGAGTTTTGATGTGATAATCTGTATGGACTGGTTGAAAGAAGTGAAAGCAGAGATCGTTTGTTACAAAAATGCAATTCGCATTATACGAGAAAAAGGAAAACCCTTAATGGTGTACGGAGAAAAGGGCAACACGAAGCTACATCTTATTAGTAATTTGAAGGCACAAAAACTAATAAGAAAAGGTTGCTATGCTGTTCTAGCACACGTCGAGAAAGTACAAACTGAAGAAAAGAGCATCAATGATGTTCCCGTAGCAAAAGAATTTCCTGATGTATTTCCGAAAGAATTACCGGGATTACCCCCACATCGATCCGTTAAATTTCAAATAGATCTTGTACCAGGAGCTGCACCAATAGCTCGTGCTCCTTACAGACTCGCACCCAGCGAGATGAAAGAACTGCAAAGCCAATTACAAGAACTTGTAGAGCATGGTTTCATTCGACCAAGCACATCACCGTGGGGAGCTCCTGTTTTGTTTGTCAAGAAGAAAGATGGTACATTCAGGTTGTGTATCGACTACCAAGAGTTGAACAAACTTACCATCAAGAACCGCTACCCACTACCGAGAATCGACGACTTATTTGATCAACTACAAGGCTCGTCTGTTTATTCAAAGATTAACTTACGTTCCGGGTATCATCAAATGCGGGTGAAAGAAGATGATATTCCAAAGACTGCTTTCAGAACACGTTACGGCCATTACGAGTTTATGGTCATGCCATTTGGTTTAACTAATGCACCAGCTGTGTTCATGGACCTTATGAACCGAGTGTGTGGACCATACCTTGACAAGTTTGTCATTGTTTTCATTGATGACATACTTATTTACTCAAAGAATGACCAAGAACACGGTGAACATTTGAGAAAGGTGTTAGAAGTATTGAGGAAGGAAAAATTGTACGCTAAATTTTCAAAGTGTGCATTTTGGTTGGAAGAAGTTCAATTCCTCGGTCACATAGTGAACAAAAAAGGTATTAAGGTGGATCCGGCAAAGATAGAAACTGTTGAAAAGTGGGAAACCCCGAAAACTCCGAAACACATACGCCAGTTTTTAGGACTAGCTGGTTACTACAGAAGGTTCATCCAAGACTTTTCCAGAATAGCAAAACCCTTGACTGCATTAACGCATAAAGGGAAGAAATTTGAATGGAAGGATGAACAAGAGAAAGCGTTTCAGTTATTGAAGAAAAAGCTAACTACGGCACCTATATTGTCATTGCCTGAAGGGAATGATGATTTTGTGATTTATTGTGACGCATCAAAGCAAGGTCTCGGTTGTGTATTAATGCAACGAACGAAGGTGATTGCTTATGCGTCTAGACAATTGAAGATTCACGAGCAAAATTATACGACGCATGATTTGGAATTAGGCGCGGTTGTTTTTGCATTAAAGACTTGGAGGCACTACTTATATGGGGTCAAAAGTATTATATATACCGACCACAAAAGTCTTCAACACATATTTAATCAGAAACAACTGAATATGAGGCAGCGTAGGTGGATTGAATTGTTGAATGATTACGACTTTGAGATTCGTTACCACCCGGGGAAGGCAAATGTGGTAGCCGACGCCTTGAGCAGGAAGGACAGAGAACCCATTCGAGTAAAATCTATGAATATAATGATTCACAATAACCTTACTACTCAAATAAAGGAGGCGCAACAAGGAGTTTTAAAAGAGGGAAATTTAAAGGATGAAATACCCAAAGGATCGGAGCAGCATCTTAATATTCGAGAAGACGGAACCCGGTATAGGGCTGAAAGGATTTGGGTACCAAAATTTGGAGATATGAGAGAAATGGTACTTAGAGAAGCTCATAAAACCAGATACTCAATACATCCTGGAACGGGGAAGATGTACAAGGATCTCAAGAAATATTTTTGGTGGCCGGGTATGAAAGCCGATGTTGCTAAATACGTAGGAGAATGTTTGACGTGTTCTAAGGTCAAAGCTGAGCTTCAGAAACCATCAGGTTTACTTCAACAACCCGAAATCCCAGAATAGAAATGGGAAAACATTACCATGGATTTCATCACTAAATTGCCAAGGACTGCAAGTGGTTTTGATACTATTTGGGTAATAGTTGATCGTCTCACCAAATCAGCACACTTCCTGCCAATAAGAGAAGATGACAAGATGGAGAAGTTAGCATGACTGTATTTGAAGGAAGTCGTCTCCAGACATGGAATACCAATCTCTATTATCTCTGATAGGGATGGCAGATTTATTTCAAGATTCTGGCAGACATTACAGCAAGCATTAGGAACTCGTCTAGACATGAGTACTGCCTATCATCCACAAACTGATGGGCAGAGCGAAAGGACGATACAAACGCTTGAAGACATGCTACGAGCATGTGTTATTGATTTCGGAAACAGTTGGGATCGACATCTACCGTTAGCAGAATTTTCCTACAACAACAGCTACCATTCAAGCATTGAGATGGCGCCGTTTGAAGCACTTTATGGTAGAAAGTGCAGGTCTCCGATTTGTTGGAGTGAAGTGGGGGATAGACAGATTACGAGTCCGGAGATTATACAAGAAACTACCGAGAAGATCATCCAAATTCAACAACGGTTGAAAACTGCCCAAAGTCGACAAAAGAGCTACGCTGACATTAAAAGAAAAGATATAGAATTTGAAATTGGAGAGATGGTCATGCTTAAAGTTGCACCTTGGAAAGGCATTGTTCGATTTGGTAAACGAGGGAAATTAAATCCAAGGTATATTGGACCATTCAAGATTATTGATCGTGTCGGACCAGTAGCTTACCGACTTGAGTTACCTCAACAACTCGCGGCTGTACATAACACTTTCCACGTCTCGAATTTGAAGAAATATTTTGCTAAAGAAGATCTCACTATTCCGTTAGATGAAATCCAAATCAACGAAAAACTCCAATTCATCGAAGAACCCGTCGAAATAATGGATCGTGAGGTTAAAAGACTTAAGCAAAACAAGATACCAATTATTAAGGTTCGATGGAATGCTCGTAGAGGACCCGAGTTCACCTGGGAGCGTGAAGATCAGATGAAGAAGAAATACCCGCATCTATTTCCAGAAGATTCGTCAACACCTTCAACAGCTTAAAATTTCGGGACGAAATTTATTTAACGGGTAGGTACTGTAGTGACCCAAACTTTTACATGTTTATATATATTAATTGAGATTGATATTTACATGATTAAATGTTTCCAACATGTTAAGCAATCAAACTTGTTAAGACTTGATTAATTGAAATATGTTTCATATAGACAATTGACCACCCAAGTTGACCGGCGATTTACGAACGTTAAAACTTGTAAAAACGACATGACGATATATATATGGATATACATATGGTTAACATGAGATTATGATAAGTAAGTATCTCCATAAGTATATTAACAATGAGTTATATACATATAAACAAGACTACTAACTTAGGGATTTCGAAACGAGACATATATGTAACGATTATCGTTGTAACGACATTTAAATGTATATATATCATATTAAGATATATTAATATATCATAATATCATGATAATATAATAATTTAACATCTCATTAGATATAATAAATAATGGGTTAACAACATTAATTGAGATCGTTAACTTAAAGGTTTCAAAACAACACTTACATGTAACGACTAACGATGACTTAACGACTCAGTTAAAATGTATATACATGTAGTGTATTTAGATGTATTAAAATACTTTTGGAAGACTTCAAGACATATATCAAAACACTCATACTTAATAAAAATGGTTACAGTTACTTTCCCATTCTTTTCTTTCATCAAGAATTCTAGTCGTATTCTTACCCGTATTATACACAACTTCAATACGTACTTACTATGGGTATATACCAATAGGAACTAGCATGGGATTTCACTCTTGATTATGTCATGTATGACTAATAAATTTTAACTTCTACCATGAGCTAGTCAACTAACTAGAACTCCTTTTAACCCCACTCACCACTCACCAATTACCACTCATCATTCACTCCATTTCACTTCCAATTCTCTTTCTAATTCTCTCTCAACACACACACACTATTATGAACGTATTTTTCCAGTAGTTAATCATCATCTTCATCAAAAATCACTTCAAGAATCAAGCTATAATCATCATAGGAAGAACACTTCAAGAACACTTCAAAAATCTCTTCAAGTTTACTAATTTACTTCCAAGCTTTCTAATCCATTCCAAGTAATCATCTAAGATCAAGAAACCTTTGTTATATACAGTAGGTTATCTTTCTTATTCAAGGTAATATTCATATTCAAACTTTGATTCAATTTCTATAACTATAAACTATCTTAATTCGAGTAAAAATCTTACTTGAACTTGTTTTTGTGTCATGATCCTACTTCAAGAACTTTCAAGCCATCCAAGATCCTTTGAAGCTAGATCATTTCTTGTCACTTCCAGTAGGTTTACCTACTAAACTTGAGGTAGTAATGATGTTCATAACATCATTCGATTCATATATATAAAACTATCTTATTCGAAGGTTTAAACTCGTAATCACTAGAACATAGTTTAGTTAATTCTAAACTTGTTCGCAAACAAAAGTTAATCCTTCTAACTTGACTTTTAAAATTAACTAAACACATGTTCTATATCTATATGATATGCTAACTTAATGATTTAAAACCTGGAAACACGAAAAACCCCGTAAAACCGGATTTACGCCGTCGTAGTAACACCGCGGGCTGTTTTGGGTTAGTTAATTAAAAACTATGATAAACTTTGATTTAAAAGTTGTTATTCTGAGAAAATGATTTTTATTATGAACATGAAACTATATCCAAAAATTATGGTTAAACTCAAAGTGGAAGTATGTTTTTTAAAATGGTCATCTAGACGTCGTTCTTTCGACTGAAATGACTACCTTTACAAAAACGACTTGTAACTTATTTTTCCGACTATAAATCTATACTTTTTCTGTTTATATTCATAAAATAGAGTTCAATATGAAACCATAGCAATTTGATTCACTCAAAACGGATTTAAAATGAAGAAGTTATGGGTAAAACAAGATTGGATAATTTTTCTCATTTTAGCTACGTGAAAATTGGTAACAAATCTATTCCAACCATAACTTAATCAACTTGTATTGTATATTATGTAATCTTGAGATACCATAGACACGAATACAATGTTTTGACCTATCATGTCGACACATCTATATATATTTCGGAACAACCATAGACACTCTATATGTGAATGTTGGAGTTAGCTATACAGGGTTGAGGTTGATTCCAAAATATATATAGTTTGAGTTGTGATCAATACTGAGATACGTATACACTGGGTCGTGGATTGATTCAAGATAATATTTATCGATTTATTTCTGTATATCTAACTGTGGACAACTAGTTGTAGGTTACTAACGAGGACAGCTGACTTAATAAACTTAAAACATCAAAATATATTAAAAGTGTTGTAAATATATTTTGAACATACTTTAATATATATGTATATATTGTTATAGGTTCGTGAATCAACAGTGGCCAAGTCTTACTTCTCGACGAAGTAAAAATCTGTGAAAGTGAGTTATAGTCCCACTTTTAAAATCTAATATTTTTGGGATGAGAATACATGCAGGTTTTATAAATGATTTACAAAATAGACACAAGTACGTGAAACTACATTCTATGGTTGAATTATCGAAATCGAATATGCCCCTTTTTATTAAATCTGGTAATCTAAGAATTAGGGAACAGACACCCTAATTGACGCGAATCCTAAAGATAGATCTATTGGGCCTAACAAACCCCATCCAAAGTACCGGATGCTTTAGTACTTCGAAATTTATATCATATCCGAAGGGTGTCCCGGAATGATGGGGATATTCTTATATATGCATCTTGTTAATGTCAGTTACCAGGTGTTCACCATATGAATGATTTTTATCTCTATGTATGGGATGTGTATTGAAATATGAAATCTTGTGGTCTATTGTTACGATTTGATATATATAGGTTAAACCTATAACTCACCAACATTTTTATTGACGTTTAAAGCATGTTTATTCTCAGGTGAATATTAAGAGCTTCCGCTGTTGCATACTAAAATAAGGACAAGATTTGGAGTCCATGTTTGTATGATATTGTGTAAAAACTGCATTCAAGAAACTGATTTCGATGTATCATATTTGTATTGTAAACCATTATGTAATGGTCGTGTGTAAACAGGATATTTTAGATTATCATTATTTGATAATCTACGTAAAGCTTTTTAAACCTTTATTTATAAAATAAAGGTTATGGTTTGTTTTAAAAATGAATGCAGTCTTTGAAAAACGTCTCATATAGAGGTCAAAACCTCGCAACGAAATCAATTAATATGGAACGTTTTTAATCAATAAGAACGGGATATTTCACTAGCCCACTCATAAGATAGTCGGTTTAATTGGTTTTCCATAGCTACATAGGCGTAACCTCGAGCATTCAGTGTTTTTTCTTCTAAACATATGAACGGTCCGTCTCTGCATAAAGTAACAAATTCGGTGTTTGAATAGGTTTGATTATTTGAACATTTACCTCCATGTGACCATTTTCCGCATTTGTGACATCTTTCAAGGTGTCTTGATCTTCTTTTCACTGCGGATTTTGATTTTTCCTTTACCAAATTGTAACTTATTGTCTTCGTTTCTGGATTCTTTTCTTACTCCGTCCAATTTTTCTCTGATTAATGATACTATTTCACTTGGAAGGACGTCATTATTACGTTCAGTAATCAAAGCGTGTAGCATTAGACCATGGTTTAGTTCACAGGAAGTCTTCATTTCGTAAAAACCTAAAAAAATAAAAAATTCAGAATGGGGGGAGAAGACTAGTTCTTTAGGGTCTGCTAGAGAAAGACCATTCGGGTTCCATTTTCGAGAACTACACAAAAATAGACAATCTAACTCTAACAGAAATACATATTATCCTTTAAAAGATTTGATTCTCCCCACACTTAGTTAGCTGTGGTGTCGAAATTGTGATTAACTTCGTTGTCGACTTCCATCGGACTATTTATGTAGTGTTTAACTCTGTGACCATTAACTTTAAATTCAATCCCATTTGAATTTATTAACTCTATTGTTCCGTATGGGAAAACTCTTTTGACTATGAATGGTCGAGACCATCTTGATTTCAATTTTCCAGGAAATAGCTTGAATCGTGAATTGAAAAGAAGAACTCTGTCTCCTTCTTTAAATTCTTTTGAACTTCTGATTCTTTTATCATGCCATTTCTTCGTTCTTTCCTTATAGATTAACGAATTTTCGTATGCTTCTTGTCTTAATTCTTCTAATTCGTTTAATTGACTTAACCGTAGACGTCCAGCTTCATGTAAATCAAGATTACATGTCTTCAAAGCCCAAAATACTTTGTGTTCAATTTCTACTGGAAGATGACATGCTTTTCCATAAACGATTTTGAAAGGTGTGGTTCCAATTGGAGTTTTGTAGGCTGTTCTAAAAGCCAGAGTGCATCCTCCAATTTTATGGACCATTCCTTCGGATTTGATCCTACGGTTTTCTCTAAAATACGTTTTAAAGCTCGGTTGGTATTTTCAACTTGTCCACTCGTTTGTGGATGATATGCGGTGGAGATTTTATGAGTTACTCCATATCTTTTAAGAACTTTCTCAAGTTGATTATTACAAAAATGAGTTCCCCGATCACTTATTAAATCTTTCGGTGTTCCAAACCTTGCAAAAAGACATTTTAAAAAGTTGACTATAACTCGTGCATCTTTAGTTAGGAGAGCTTGTGCTTCCGCCCATTTAGATACATAATCAATGGCAACGAGAATGTAGAGATTATTATGAGATTTTGGAAATGGACCCATAAAGTCAATACCCCAAATGTCAAATACTTCACATACTTGAATGACATTTTATGGCATTTCATCACGTTGACTTATTTTTCCGGCCCTTTGACAAGCATCACAGGATTTCCGGCTCTTTGTAAATTGTAGGCCAATAGAATCCAGCATCATAAACTTTTCTTGCTGTGAGTTGAAGCCCATAATGCCCTCCTGTTGGTCCTGTGTGACAATGGTTTAAGATTTTACTAGCTTCATCTCCGAATACACATCGTCGTATTATTCCATCGGGACAACTTTTAAACAAATGTGGATCTTCCCAGAAATTGTGTTTTATATCACTAAAGAATTTCTTTCGTTTTTGGTACGACAATCCTTTTTCAAGGAATCCACATATTAAGTAGTTTGCATAGTCTGCAAACCATGAAATTTCATTATAATCTATCTTCAATAGATATTCATCAGGAAAGTTGTCTTGTATGGCCGATTCATTTAGAACTTCTAATTCAGGAATTTCAAGTCGAGAAAGATGATCAACAGCGAGATTTTCTGCTCCTCTTTTATCTCGGATTTCAATATCGAACTCTTGTAAGAGTAAGATCCAACGGATTAATCTTGGTTTGGCATCTTGTTTCGAAAATAGGTATCTAAGGGCAGAATGGTCGGTATAGACCACCGTTTTTGCTAGAACGAGATATGAACGAAATTTGTCAAAAGCAAAGACAATAGCAAGGAGTTCTTTTTCAGTAGTTGTATAGTTCGTTTGTGCTCCTTGTAACGTCTTACTAGCATAATATATAGGTTGAAATCGTTTTTCAATCCTTTGTCCTAAAACGGCTCCCATTGCAAAATCACTTGCATCGCACATTAGTTCAAATGGTAAATTCCAATTTGGAGTTATCATGATCGACGCATTAGTGCGTTTTTCTTTTAGAATATTAAAAGATTTGATGCATTCATCTGAAAAGATGAATGGAGCATCTTTTTCTAGGAGTTTATTCATATGAGTGGCAATTTTAGAAAAATCTTTTATGAAACGTCGGTAAAAACCGGCATGCCCTAGAAAACTCCTAACTCCTCTAACATTGGTGGGATGTGAAAGTTTAGCAATTACATCTACTTTAGCTCTATCCACTTCAATTCCTTCCTTTGAAATTTTATGTCCAAGAACGATGCCTTCTTTAACCATGAAATGGCATTTCTCCCAATTAAGTACTAGATTTGATTGTTCGCATCTAATAAGCATTCGTTCAAGATTAGCTAAACATGATTCAAATGTATCACCGAAGACTGAAAAGTCATCCATGAAAACTTCCATGCATTCTTCTATCATGTCGTGAAAAATCGCCATCATGCACCTTTGAAAGGTTGCAGGGGCGTTGCAAAGTCCAAATGGCATGCGTTTGTAAGCAAAAGTACCATAAGGGCACGTGAATGTGGTTTTCTCTTGATCTTCGGGTGCTATTGGAATTTGAAAATATCCGGAAAATCCATCAAGAAAACAATAGTAACTATTTCCGGCTAATCTTTCCAACATTTGATCAATGAAAGGTAAGGGAAAGTGATCTTTTCTGGTGGCGTCATTTAATTTTCTATAATCAATACAGACACGCCATCCTGTTACAGTCCTAGTAGGAATAAGCTCATTTTTCTCATTTGTAATGACAGTCATGCCACCCTTCTTAGGCACGCATTGAACTGGGCTTACCCATGGACTATCAGAGATTGGATAAATTAAACCTGTATCAAGCAGTTTAATAATTTCTTTTTAACTACATCTTGCATATTAGGATTTAGTCTTCGTTGGCGTTGCACATATGTTTTATGACCTTCTTCCATAAGGATTTTATGTGTGCAATACGAAGGACTTATTCCTTTAATATCATGAATCTTCCATGCAATGGCTGGTTTATGAGCTTTCAACACAGAAATGAGTTGTGATTTCTCATTTTTAGTAAGAGAAGACGATATTATTACAGGTAATTCAGATTCACCATGTAAATAAGCGTATTCCAAATGGTTTGGAAGTGGCTTTAACTCTAATGTTGGAGGTTCTTCTATCGATGATTTGTATCGATATCTGTCTTCTTCTTTTAGCATTTGAATTTCTTCTGTTGTTGGCTCATATCCATTAGCTATAAGTGTAGCTAACATTTCAGCTTCATCAATTGGTTCAGTACTTTCTCCTAAAGAACATTCTCCTGTTCCTTGTAATTCTGAAAATTCTTCTAACAATTCTGCATGTGAATCTATAGTTTAAATATAATAACATGTATCATCTGCAGATTGCGGTTGTTGCATTGCTCTATCAACTGAAAAGGTAACACTCTCGTCCTCTATACTTAGGGTCAGTTTCTTACCAAACACGTATATCATTGCTTTAGCCATGTTTAAGAATGGTCTTCCTAATATGAGAGGAACTTGAGAATCTTCTTCCATGTCCAGAACAACAAAATCTACTGGAAATACTAAAGTACCAACTTTAACTAGCATGTTCTCCATTATCCCTCTAGGATATTTTATTGATCGATCGGCTAGTTGTATGCTTATTCTTGTTGGTTTCAATTCTCCAAGGTCTAGTTTAGTGTATAGTGAATACGGTATTAAATTTATACTAGCACCTAAGTCTGCCAATGCTTTTATTGAACTAAGACTACCCAGAAAACATGGAATTGTGAAACTTCCTGGATCAGATAATTTTTCTGGTATCTTATTCAACAGCACTGCTGAACAATTAGCATTCATAGTAACAGCCGAGAGTTCTTTCATTTTCTTTCTATTTGTGATTAGATCTTTCAGAAATTTAGCATATCTAGGCATTCCTGAAATCACATCAATGAAAGGAAGATTTACATTTATCTGTTTAAACATATCCAAGAATTTGGATTGCTCGGCTTCAAGTTTCTCTTTTTTCATTTTACTCGGGTAAGGAAGTGGTGGTTGGTATGGTTTAACATAAGGTTTAGCCTTAACTGTGTTATCTTCATTAACCTTTTCAACTACCGGTTCTTTTTCCTTATCTTGTTCAGGTTGTGGTTCTTGTGGAGTAGGAATAGCTTCATCAGAAGTTACAGGTATTTCAGGTGGTTTAAGTGTTGTACCACTTCTTGTGGTAATGGCTTTAGCTGTTTTATTCCGGGGGTTAACATTTGTATCACTAGGTAAACTTCCCAGTTTTCTTTCACCTATTAACCTTGCTAGGTTACTTACTTCTTGTTCCAGATTTTGAATAGAAGCTTGTTGATTTCTAAATGCTTGAGCATTTTGTTCATTTGTTTGTTTTTGAGATGTGAAAAACTGCGTTTAAGATTCAACTAGCTTTGTCATCATATCTTCTAAATTTGGCTTTTTATCATCGGTTTGTTGTGGTTTGTTTTGAAAATTAGGTCTTTGCTGGTTGTAAGTATTGTTGGATACTTGTGGATTACTAGGACCTTGTTGGTTTTTGTATGGAACATTTCGGTTATAATTCTGGTTTTGATTGTAGATTGGTCTTGGCGGTTGATAATTATTCTGATAATTATTTCCAGGCCTTTGGTTTAGATATGAAACATTCTCTCTTTGTTCCATTGTTAATTCAATACTAAGACAATCTTTTGTCAAATGTGGTCCTCCACACTGCTCACAACTAATTCGTATTGAGTGTATATCCTTAGTCATCTTTTCCATTCGTCTCTCGACAACATCTATCTTTGCAGAAATGGAATCTAAGTCATGGCTAGAATCGGCTCTAGCTGCTTTAGATGATCTAACGATATCTTTTTCTTGGTGCCACTCATGTGAGTGGGAAGCAGTGTTATCAATAACTTTGTAAGCATCAGTTTCGGTTTTCTTCATAATAGAACCACCAGCTGCTATATCGATGTCTTTTCTTATAGTGATGTCGCATCCTTGGTAGAATATTTGTACTATTTGACAAGTGTCTAAACCATGTTGCAGACATCCTCTTAATAACTTTCCAAATCTTGTCCACGCCTCATATAGAGTTTCATTCGGCTTTTGTGTGAACGTAAAAATTTCTCCTTGAAGTCTTATGGCTTTAGATGCCGGAAAGAATTGTTTAAGAAATTTTTCAACTAAAACGTCCCATGTATCAATCGCCCCTTCAGGTAACGATTCCAACCAATCTTTGGCTTCTCCCTTTAAAGTCCAGGGAAATAACATGAGGTATATCTGTTCATCCTCCACTTCTCTTATTTTAAATAGTGTGCAGATCCTATTAAAGGTACGAAGATGTTCATTTGGATCTTCCTTCGACACACCACTAAATTGGCATTGATTAGTCACCGTATGTAGAATTTGTCCTTTGATTTCATAATCTGGCGCATTAATGTCTGGATGAGTAATTGCGTGACCTTGGCCAGTGCGTTTAGCTTTCATTCGATCTTCCATACTTAAAGGTTCCAGATTCTCCATGATTGAATTTGTTGAATCTGAATCACTAGAGGATTCTGATTTAATGGTTCGTTCCTCAACAATCTCTGTTTGAATGATTGGTGGTTCCGGAGGAAAAATTAATGGTTCAGGATCTATGAATTGTCCCTGAATATTCTCCGGATTCTCAATTGTGAGATCGGGTTCAAAAAATGGATTATCGGAAATTTGAATTGGAGTACTTGGTCGACTGGATGACGATTCTAAAGAAAAATCAACGGCGGTAATATTTGCTAGATGTCTTGATCTAGTTACAGGTGGTGAACGTACAAAAGGTGGTGAACGTCTTGCTCGGTGCATTCACTGAATATCCTATTAGTTTTTAAAAGGAAAGAAAAATTATATAAGTTATCCAATTAATAGACTTTTCTGATTTTGCCCACGTTTCGAATAGCCAAAAGATGCAACAGAGGGGCAGGATTCATTTGGTCTCAATATAATTGAGTACTGTTTGGCTCCAATAACCCGGTCCACGTACAAATCCAACTATTACTACGAACCAGAAAATTTTGATGTCTATCAATTTAACCACTTAAAATAAATTTTCGTAATTTTAAGAAATTTAGATAAGAAGTAGAATAAAAATCTATGTCCTAAAACTAGAATTGCGAGAAATAAGAAAGAAAAAGAGCGCGTCGAAAAAGGTCGAAAAAGAAAAGGGTTGAAAAATAAAAGGCGTCGAAAAAAATAAGAAAGAAAAAGAGTAACTTTAAAACTTTAAAACACTCGACTAACCCAACCTTATTACTATCACTAACTTAAAATTAAAATAACAAATTGAGATTACTAACTGGAGTGATAATTGATACATAGGTAAAAGGCGTCGAAAAATAAAAATAAGAAAGTAGCGCGTTAAAACTTAAAAAGGAACTAAAAACTTAAAAATTAAAAGTTGCGTCTAAAAATATTAAAGCTTACAAGTTAAACTATATCCCAAATCGCAATAACTTAAAAAGGTACTAAAACTTAAAAAGGCGTCGCAAAATTCTAGAGCACTTAAATCTTAGTATAAAGAAAAAGCACTTAAGGGATTTTACGGTAAAGCCTAAAAATCTAGAAGTAAAAATAACTATGGCAAAAACTATATTTAAAACTAATTACGAGCGAAAAATATAAATTATTACGCTAAGACAATTAAAAAAGGACAAAATATAAAAATATACTAAAAGTTGCAAAAAGTACAATTTTTATAAAAAATATTATTTTTATATTATTTATTTTATAAAACTATTAATTTTATAATTTAATAAAACTAATTAAACTAAATATACAAATTAAATAAATAAACTAAACTAATTAATAATTAAATAAAACCTATTTAGGGTTTTTAATTAAATAATAATAATAATTATACGTAATTAATGCACGATTAGGGCTTCTGTGTGCCCGTGTCAGACGGCTTCGCGAGTTGCGGTGCCACGAACCAGCAAACCCCATGAGTCGCGGGAAATGAAAATTCAGATGACAGGCTGGTTTCGACAGGTTTCGGTTATTTATTTATTTATAAATATATATTTTTTTTATTTTTCTGTTTTTAATTTAATTAATATATTTATATAATTTAAATAAAACTTATCTTTAAAAACTAAGATAGAAATAAAATACTTTAATTTAATTAATATATTTTTTTCGGTTTTTTATGTTTTAAATAAACACAAAATATTTAAATAAAACTTATATTTTTATAAAATAAAAATAAATAAACTTTATAAAACTTAAATATTTAACAAACTCTTAAAAATATTTATATTTATATTTATATTTTTGTTTTTCTTTTTATATTTTTGGATTTGTAAAACATATTTTTTACGAAAGCGTAATTTTTTAATAAAAGTAAACTTAAAATAAAAATCTTTTTTTATAGCGTTGCGCTTCCGGCTTTTAAGCTAGATTGTCCCCGGCAGCGGCGCCAAAAATACTTGATAGTTAAAGCGAGGTGTATATAAAATAGCTTTATTTTTACTAGGAAATACTATTAAATACGATACAATTTTACACAAGATATTTATTTATTTATAGAATGGATATACTTAAACCTTGCTACAACACTTATAGGCAGTGTACCTAATCGTACAGTAGTGTAGTTTTTAGTAAGTCCGGTTCGTTCCACATGGAATCTTTTAAACAAAGCTTAACGCTATATTAGTTTTATTTTATAAAAATACAAATATATATAAGTAATATTATTATTATAAAAAGGGGTTTTTACCGTTTAATGACCGGTTTGTCGATTTTAAAACTTAGTCGCAGTTAAAACCTAATGTAAAATATTAAATAAATAAAAGACTTAATTTAAAGTGTAAAGTAAATAACGATAATGAAATTGCGATAAATAAAAGTGCGATAAAATAAAATTGCGATAATTAAAAAGTACGATAATTAAAAGTGCAATTAAATACAATAACAATAAATAAAAGTACGATAATTAGAATTGCAATTAAATATAAAATAAAGGAAATTAAATATGAAATAAAAGAATTATGCTTATTTAAACTTCCGTAATCATGATGTTTGACGTGTTGATTTTAGTTTTATGCCCATGGGTTAATTGTCCTTTGTCCTGGATTATTTAATGTGTCCGTCTGGTTTTTGTCCATAACAGTCCATCAGTCATAAATATAAAGTGCGAGTGTCCTCGTCAAATTATCCTTATACCCGAAGTTAAATATTCCAACAAATTGGGGGCTTAAACTGCAACAAGGTTTTATTACTTTGTTTAATAATTACACCAGGTTATCGACTGCGTGTAACCCAAGGTTTTAATACTTTGTTATCAATTATGCCAAGTGTCCTTGTACATAATTTCACCCCTGTTTTAATAATTCCATAGACTATTAATTCATTTCCGTGTCCGGTTAAATGAACGATTATTCGTACATATAAATACCCCGCCCATCGTGTCCGATCGAGTGTATATGGTTATTTATAGGGACGTCCAATTGTAAATCTTTATATTAAAATTAACAAACTATCATTTAGTTAAACAAATATAAAGCCCATTAATAGCACATAGTCTAATTTCCACAAGTGTCGTTCTTTTGTCCAAACCCAATTATGGTACAAAGCCCAATTACCCAATTTTAAATATTTTTAGCCCAACATCATGATTACTTCGTTTTAAATAAGCATAATAATAACTTAGCTACGAGACATTAAATTAAAAAGGTTGAACATAACTTACAATGATTAAAATTAGCGTAGCGTTACACGGACAGAATTTCGACTTACACCCTTACAACATTCGCTAACATACCCTTATTATTAGGATTTAAAATTAAAATTAAAATTAAAATATAAATTATATATATATATATATATATATATATATATATATATATATATATATATATATATATATATATATATACGTTTACATATAGAGAAAGAGAGATTTTAGGATATTTTTACGATCAGAATACGCTGGCTTTTATAGGCATTTTCCTATTTTGGGGCTTCGCTACTCGCGGTCTTTTTCTTCTTCAAACTCCGCAACTCGCGGAGATCGTATTTCCATCTCACTCCATTTTGTCTTTTAATTTGCCGACGGAATTTAATATATAAATATAATATAAATATATAATTTATATAATTAATTATATATTATATTATATTTATATACATAATTAATTTATAACTTTCAGTCCGTTGCGTCGAGCGTTGAGAGTTGACTCTGGTCCCGGTTCCGAATTTTCGAACGTCCTTGCGTACAATTTAATATCTTGTACTTTGCGTTTTGAATCTTGTACTCTTGTAATTTCGAGACGTTTCTTATCAATAATTGGAACCTCTTTGATTGTATTTTGTACTTTTGAGCTTTTTGGTCGTTTGCGTCTTCAATTCGTCGAATCTGCCTTTTGTCTTCACCTTTTATTATTTTAACGAATATCACTTGTAAATAGGACAAGTGCAACTAAAAGCTTGTCTTTCTTGAGGAATAATGCTATGAAATATATGTTCGTTTTTAGCATTATCGCCTCCTTTATTTGAGTAGTAAGGTTAGTGTGAATCATTATATTCATAGCTTTTACTCGAATGGGTTCTCTGTCCTTTCTGCTCAAGGCGTCGGCTACCACATTTGCCTTTCCCGGGTGGTAACGAATCTCAAAGTAGTAATCATTCAACAATTTAATCCACCTGCGCCGCCTCATATTCAGTTGTTTCTGATTAAATATGTGTTGAAGACTTTTGTGGTCGGTATATATAATACTTTTGACCCCATATAAGTAGTGCCTCCAAGTCTTTAATGCAAAAACAACCACGCCTAATTCCAAATCATGCGTCGTATAATTCTGTTCGTGAATCTTCAATTGTCTAGATGCATAAGCAATTACTTTCGTTCGTTGCATTAATACACAACCGAGACCTTGCTTTGAGGCATCACAATATATCACAAAATCATCATTCCCTTCAGGTAATGACAATATAGGTGCCGTAGTTAACTTTTTCTTTAACAATTGAAACGCTTTCTCTTGTTCATCTTTCCATTCAAATTTCTTCCCATTATGCGTTAATGCAGTCAAGGATTTTGCTATTCTGGAAAAGTCTTGGATGAACTTTCTGTAGTAACCAGCTAGTCCTAAAAACTGGCGTATGTGTTTCGGAGTTTTCGGGGTTTCCCACTTTTCAACGGTTTCAATCTTTGCTGGATCCACCTGAATACCTTCTTTGTTCACTATGTGACCGAGGAATTGAACTTCTTCCAACCAAAATGCACACTTTGAAAACTTAGCGTACAGTTTTTCTTTTCTCAGCAACTCTAGCACTTTTCTCAAATGTTCTTCGTGCTCTTGATCATTCTTCGAGTAAATAAGTATGTCATCGATGAAAACAATGACAAACTTGTCAAGATATGGCCCACACACTCGGTTCATGAGGTCTATGAACACAGCTGGTGCGTTAGTCAATCCAAACGGCATAACTATAAACTCGTAATGACCGTAACGCGTCCTAAAAGCAGTCTTTGGAATATCATCCTCCTTCACCCGCATTTGATGATATCCATAACGTAAATTGATCTTCGAATAAACAGACCAGCCTTGTAGTTGATCAAATAAGTCGTCGATTCTCGGTAGTGGGTAGCGGTTCTTGATGGTAAGTTTGTTCAACTCTCGGTAGTCGATACACAACCTGAATGTACCATCTTTCTTCTTGATAAACAAAACAGGAGCTCCCCATAGTGATGTGCTTGGTCGAATGAAACCACGCTCTAAAAGTTCCTGTAACTAACTTTGTAATTCTTTCATTTTGCTGGGTGCGAGTCTATATGGAGCACGAGCTATTGGTGCAGCTCCTGGTACAAGGTCTATTTGAAATTCAACGGATCGATGTGGGGGTAATCCCGGTAATTCTTTCAGAAATACATCGGGAAATTCTTTTGCGACGGGAACATCACTGATGTTCTTTTCTTCAGGTTTAACTTCCTCGATGTGTGCTAGAATGATGTAACAACCTTTTCTTATTAGTTTTTGCGCCTTCAAACTACTAATAAGATTTAATTTCGCGTTGTTCTTTTCTCCGTACACCATTAAAGGTTTTCCTTTTTCACGCATAATGCGAATCGCATTTTTGTAACAAACGACCTCTGCTCTCACCTTTTTCAACCAGTCCATGCCAATTATTACATCAAAACTCCCTAACTCGACTGGTATTAAATCAATTTTAAACGTTTCATTCCCCAGTTTAATTTCTCTCTCCCGACATATATTATCTGCTAAAATTAATTTACCGTTTGCTAATTCGAGTAAAAATTTACTATCCAAAGGCGTCAATGGGCAACTTAATTTAGCACAAAATTCTCTACTCATATAACTTCTATCCGCACCCGAATCAAATAAAACATAAGCAGATTTATCGTCAATAAGAAATGTACCCGTAACAAGCTCCGGGTCTTCCTGTGCTTCTGCCGCATTAATATTGAAAACTCTTCCACGGCCCTGCCCATTAGTATTCCCCTGATTCGGGCAATTTCTAATAATGTGACCCGGTTTTCCACATTTATAACAAACAGCGTTGGTATTACTTGCTCCGACACTATTCGTTTTGGCATTACTTGTTCCAACATTATTTGTTCCTTTAGTTCTGTTAAACTTTGGTCCGTAGACCTCACACTTTGTCACGCTATGACCATTTCTTTTACACCTGTTGCAAAATGTCGTGCAAAACCCCTGATGATTTTCTTCACACCTATGACATGGGTGTTTTTGGTTTTTGTTGCCGTTGTTGTTATTGTGGTTGTTGTTGGGATTGTTATTGTTATTGAAATGGTTGTTGTAGTTGTTGTTGTTGTTGGGATGTTTGTTGTAGTTATTGTTAGGATTGAGGTTATTGTTGCGATTGTTGTTGCGGTTGTTGGGATAGTTGTTGCGATTGTGGTTGTAATTGTTGTTGTTGTTGTACTGGTGACTCTTGTCACCGTTTTCCTCCCACTTCCTCTTGAGTTGTTTCATGTTGGTTTCTTCGGTCGCCTGCTCTTTAATTCTTCCCTCAATCTGATTTATGAGTTTATGAGCCATTCGACTTGCCTTCTGTATAGAAGCGGGCTCGTGTGAACTCACATCTTCTTGAATCCTTACTGGTAACCCTTTTACAAACGCGTCGATCTTCTCTTCTTCATCTTCAAATGCTCCCGGACACAATAGGCACAACTCTATGAATCGTCGTTCATATGTGGTAACGTCGAACCCTTGTGTTCATAACTCTCTAAGTTCTGCCTTGAGTTTATTGACTTCGTTTCTAGGACGGTACTGCTCGTTCATCAATTGCTTGAATGCCGACCACGGTAGTGCGTAAGCAGCATTTTGTCCTACCTGTTCAAGATAGGTGTTCCACCACGTTAACGCAGTACCTGTGAAGGTATGCGTAGCGTACTTAACTTTGTCCTCTTCAGTACACTTACTTATGGCAAACACCGATTCAACTTTCTCGGTCCACCGTTTCAATCCAATTGGTCCTTCGATTCCATCAAATTCCAAAGGTTTGCAGGCAGTGAATTCTTTGTAGGAGCATCCTATACGATTTCTTGCGCCGTTAGCTGCATTGCTAGATTCAGAGTTATTGTTGGTATGTAACGCAGCCTGTACTGCAGCTATGTTTGCAGCAAGAAAGGTACGAAATTCCTCTTCGCTCATATTCATGGTGTGTCGAGTAGTCGGTGCCATTTCCTTCAAAATAGTCAACTGAATCGAGTTAATCATACAGAATATTAAGAGTAGTCAATAGTATTTCGTAGCACAATATGAACTCATTTATAAAAGCTTTTTCTTCATATTAGCGTTTTATAAGTTTAAATTCGGGTACTACCTACCCGTTAAGTTCATACTTAGTAGCTAATATACAATTCAACTACTACAATTCCATATGAAAATCTGATTATAATAATATATCACATATAAATATTCTTCAAACTTACAACATCGCTATATTACATATAACATGAAATATAGTACACTTTGATACATGACAGTTTTGAAGATAAATCTAGTTAATAAGCAAGTTGTTCAGCAAAGGAAATAAAGACACGTAATTCATAAGTCCAGAAACAAGTCATGCATTCTGGTTTTACTAAGACGACTTCCCATCCTTGGTCTTGTGGAAAATGACTGTTATAACCATTGGCTAGACAGCATGTTGTAATGTCGTCAAAAGGACGAGGGTTTTGTAATGTCCAACAGCCCCGTAATAATCTAAAAACCTTGTTTCTCTCCCCAACTACTGAATCCGTCGCTTATGGGAAGGTTTTATTTAAAAGTTGCAATCCGATGTTCTTTTTCTCGCTTTGGTAAGAAGCGAACATCACTAACCCGTAAGCATAACATGCTTCTTTATGTTGCATGTTAGAAGCTCTTTCTAATTCACGAAATCCTATGTTGGGATATGTTGAGTCAAAATAGGTTCTTAACCTGTAGCATAAAATTGCATTTGGGTTCCCCGCATTTAACGCTTTAAAGAAAACACGGAGTAACTTACGGTCTCCCCAATGTGATATACCCTACCTATCAAAGGAAAGCCTTTTATAAACTAAGGCATTTCTGGAAAGTCTTTCAAATGTTTGACAAGTTAATTTCGCCATAACTAAATGTGCTGATGAATTCTGACCGACTCTAGACAAGATTTCCTCAATCATATCCTCTGGTAGGTCTTCTAAAATATTCGGTTGTCTACCCTTAACGTCCATTTTGTTTTTATACTGTAAAATAGACAAGGATTAGATTCGTAAAAGATAATTAACAAACAATACAAGCAATTTTTACATAGAACATAAAAGTACAAGCACACTACAATACATATAATACACAACATGATTACAACCTTCTAATCTGAATCACTAGTTTCTTCTTCTTCGGACTTGGTTCGTTTTCCTAATTTTCTAGGAATATATGGTGTTCCTCTAATACGAGCCGTCGTTTTCCATAATGGTTTAGAAAAACCTGGTGGTTTAGAGGTTCTCGGGTCATTGTTACATTTTAGGAAATACGGATGTTGTTAATACATATAAAGTTCATCGGGGTTGGAATCGGGTTTATCTATTTTTATACCTTTTCCCTTATTATTTTCTTTCGCTTTATTAAATTGGGTCGAGGTAATTTCTATAACATCATCGGAATCCTCATCGGGATCCAATTCATCGGAAAATTAGTAATCTTCCCAATATTTTGCTTCCTCGGCGGAAACACCATTGACCATTATTAACTTTGGTCCGTTGGTTGAGGATTTTCTTTTATTTAATCGATTTACTATAGGTATCAATATTTCTTCCTCCGAAACCTCTTCTTCTTCTGGTTCCTCCTCTTCCGATTCATCCTCTTTTGGTTCCTCTTCTTCCGGTTCCTCCTCTTCTGGTTCCTCCTCTTCCGGTTCCTCTTCGGGAATTTGTGAATCTTCCCAAAATATATTCGACTCTTCATTATTATTAGGTGAATCAATGGGATTTGTACTAGAGGTATACATCTATCACACAATATCAAACACGTTAAGAGATTAATATATCACATAATATTTACATGTTAATAATATATAGTTTCCAACAAAAAAAATGTTAAGCAATCGTTTTTGAAGAAAAACACGGTCGAAGTCCAGACTCACTAATGCATCCTAACAACCTCAGTAAGACACACTAATGCAATTTTCTGGTTCTCTAAGACCAACGCTCGGATACCAACTGAAATGTCCCGTTCATATTAATTATAAATGTTCCATATTAATTGATTTCGTCACGAGGTTTTGACCTCTATATGAGACGTTTTTCAAAGACTGCATTCCTTTTTAAAACAACCATAACCTTTATTTTATCTATAAAGGTTTAAAAAGCATTACGTAGATTATCAAATAATGATAATCTAAAATATACCATTTACACACGACCATTACATAATGGTTTACAATAAGAATATATTACATCAAAAATAAGTTTCTTGAATGCAGTTTTTACATAATATCATACAAGCATGGACTCCAAATCTTGTCCTTATTTTAGTATGCAACAGCGGAAGCTCTTAATAATCACCTGAGAATAAACATGCTTAAAACGCCAACAAAAATGTTGGTGAGTTATATGTTTAGCCTATATATTATCAAATCATAATAATAGACCACAAGATTTCATATTTCAATATACATCCCATACATAGAGATAAAAATCATTCATATGGTGAACACCTGGTAACCGACATTAACAAGATGCATATAAGAATATCCCCTATCATTCCGGGAAATCCTTCGGACATGATAAAAACGAATTCGAAGTACTAAAGCATCCGGTACTTTGCATGGGGTTCGTTAGGCCCAATAGATCTATCTTTAGGATTCACGTCAATTAGTAGATCGGTTTACTAATTCTTAGGCTACCAAGCAAAAGGGGCATATTCGGCTTCGATCATTCACCCATATAATGTAGTTTCATTTACTTGTGTCTATTTCCTAAAACATTTATAAAACTGCATGTATTCTCATCCCAAAATATTAGATTTTAAAAGTGGGACTATAACTCACTTTCACAGATTTTTACTTCGTCGGGAAGTAAGACTTGGCCATTGGTCGATTCACGAACCTATAACAAATATGTACATATATATCAAAGTATGTTCAAAATATATTTACAACATTTTTAATACGTTTTACTGTTTTAAGTTTATTAAGTCAGCTGTCCTTGTTAGTAACCTAAAACTAGTTGTCCATAATTAGATGTACAGAAATAAATCGATATATATTATCTTGAATCAATCCACGACCCAGTGTATACACGTCTCAGGCTAGATCACAACTCAAACTATATATATTTTTGGAATCAACCTCAACCCTGTATAGCTAACTCCAACATTACTGCATATAGAGTGTCTATGGTTGTTCCAAATAATATATATAGGTGGGTCGATATGATATGTCAAAACATTTGCATACGTGTCTATGGTATCCCAAGATTACATAATATATTAGAATACATGTATAATACAATATAAGTTAGCTAGGATATAATTAATATAGATTTGTTACCAATTTTCACGTAGCTACAACAAGCAAAAATAACCAATCTTGTTTTACCCATAACTTCTTCGTTTTAAATCCGTTTTGAGTGAATCTAATTGCTATGGTTTCATATTGAACTTAAGTTTATGAATCTATACAAAAAAAGTATAAGTTTATAGTCAGAATTACAGGTTACAAGTTGTTTTTGTAAAGGTAGTCATTTCAGTCGAAAGAACGACGCCTAGATGACCATTTTGGAAAACATACTTCCACTTTGAGTTTAACCATGATTTCTGGATATAGTTTCATGTTTATAAGAAAAATCATTTTCCCAGAATAACAACTTTTAAATCAAAGTTTATCATAGTTTTTAATTAACTAACCCAAAACAGCCCGCGGTGTTACTACAACGACGTATATCCGGTTTTACGGTGTTTTTCGTTTTTTCCGGTTTTAAATCATTAAGTTAGCATATCATATAGATATAGAACATGTGTTTAATTGATTTTAAAAATCAAGTTAGAAGGATTAACTTTTGTTTGCAACAAGTTTAGAATTAACTAAACTATGTTCTAGTGATTTCAAGTTTAAACCTTCGAATAAGGTAGTTTTATATATATGAATCGAATGATGTTATGAACATCATTACTACCTCAGGTTTTGTGAATAAACCTACTGGAAATTAGAAAAATAGATCTAGCTTCAAAGGATCCTTGGATGGCTTGAAAGTTCTTGAAGCAGAATCATGACACGAAAATAAGTTCAAGTAAGATTTCCACTCGAAATAAAATTGTTATAGTTATAGAAATTGAATCAAAGTTTGAATATGAGTATTACCTTGTATTAGAAAGATATATTACTGTAAATAAGAAAGATTTCTTGAAGTTGGATGATCACTTTACAAGATTGGAAGTAAGCTAGCAAACTTGGAAGTAATCTTGATTTTATGAAACTAGAACTTATAGAATTTATGAAGAACACTTAGAACTTGAAGATAGAACTTGAGAGAGATCACTTAGATGAAGAAAATTGAAGAATGAAAGTGTTTGTAGGTGTTTTTGGTCATTGGTATATGGATTAGATATAAAGGATGTGTAATTTTGTTTTCATGTAAATAAGTCATGAATGATTACTCATATTTTTGTAATTTTATGAGATATTTCATGCTAGTTGCCAAATGATGGTTCCCACATGTGTTAGGTGACTCACATGGGCTTCTAAGAGCTGATCATTGGAGTGTATATACCAATATTACATACATCTAAAAGCTGTGTATTGTACGAGTACGAATACGGGTGCATACGAGTAGAATTGTTGATGAAACTGAACGAGGATGTAATTGTAAGCACTTTTGTTAAGTAGAAGTATTTTGATAAGCGTCTTGAAGTCTTTAAAAAGTGTATGAATACATATTAAAACACTACATGTATATACATTTTAACTGAGTCGTTAAGTCATCGTTAGTCGTTACATGTAAATGTTGATTTGAAACCTTTAAGTTAACGGTCTTGTTAAATGTTGTTAACCTAATGTTTATTATATCTAATGAGATGTTAAATTATTATATTATCATGATATTATGATATATTAATATATCTTAATATGATAAATATACATTTAAATGTCGTTACAACGATAATCGTTACATATATGTCTCGTTTCGAAATCCTTAAGTTAGTAGTCTTGTTTTTACATATGTAGTTCATTGTTAATATACATAATGACATGTTTACTTATCATTTATCATGATTAAACATAGTGTAACAATATCTTAATATGATTCATATTAAATGTTTTGTAACTAAATCAGGAATGGGTTTAAACAGGGTTTCTAGGTTTACTTTGGGAACAGAGGCCCTCTTATCTTTAAAAGCAGACTGGAAGCACGCTTCCCTTATATTTTGCATAAACCTCCAAATTCAAATTTGAATTGCTTGCCTTATCTTTACCCAATGACTCGAAAATAGGCTTTGAACAGCTAGCAGGCGTATCTTTTTTTTTTTGAAAATATAGGAACGAGCCCACCCTTAGCCGATACCGGTGTAGAAAGTTGCTTTTCCGGTGTTACTTCTTTCTCCGGTGCCGGATTTGTATCTGTAAGATTTTCCTCAACATTATCACAGCCTTGAGACATTTTATGAATCCTTCTGTTGACCCCATTAATAAAGTTACCAGTATCTGCTTCACCAATATGATCTAAAGGAACAAAATCTCCTTCTACATCATGAACCCAAACTTGAACGACTTCTTTGTTCACCAATTCTGTCTTAACCATAAAGTCGACCGGTTTCACATCAAAGACTTCCATGAAAACACATAAAGACTCTGCTTGAAATAGATTGTAAGATGCCTTAGAATAATACAAAACATTACCAATATCCTTTACAACAGCCATAACATTATCCATATATGCATACTCAACAGGTATACCTTTGATTTCGACCCAATTAAACCTCGAATACTTCCCCAAATTATCGATCATAGGACATATTTTAAGGAAATTAGGATTATTATCCCCATGAACAACCTCATGACAAGCATTGTGAAAACTCTTTTGATTTGCACACCTGACTAAGCAAGCATATTTACCCCATAAAGAACACATGTCAATCTTGACCCTTCGCCTAATTAACCACTCTGCCAATTTAGTGGTAGAAAACTCTTCCTTATCAACAATCATAATCGTTCTGTCCATTCCGTCTTTAATGTCTTTATTTAGTTGAAACACCACTCGATTGCCCATCCATTCCTCCTTTGATCTCTGAGAAGGAACCTTTGTCGATTTAAAAGAGTCACGAAAAGGCGACTTGTTATCATTTTGCCACGCGGGTCCTTTGTCGAATTTGGCGGATCCAACCCTAATTCTGTTACCCAAAAGAAATTTTTCATTCAAATAATGTACTGCCTTAGCCGCCTGTTCATTGTTAGCAAACTTAATAAAGGCATAATTGCGTCCCATCCTCCACGCTATGTTTTGTATCCACCCAAAACGCCTAAAAGCGTTGCTAATCACCATAGGATTTGTATTCCTGCTAAGATTACCCAGATACACTGAAGTGATAGGAGGCATATTCTTTGAATCATTCGAATTTTGTTTTTGTTCATTATGGATTGGGTTTGAGTCAGACCCTTTGTTAGTTTTGACGATATGGAGTATACAAAGTTTTTAATAATATTATGGTCCAAAACGTTGCTCGTTGACATTCTGTCACTCATAGTCTCATAGATGATGTTTCGAACGACGTTTCTCAAGGATACTGAGTTGTTAAAATTTGTTTTTTTCTTCTTGTTTTCTAATCGTGAAAAACTGTATTTCTGATCTAGTTCTAACCAATAGAGAGTCACTACGTGAGTTTACTTAAATGTGTCCGATTTATTAAAGAAATAACGTTTCATCTATCAATTAAAGTATTTTGATGTCGCGGAGTTCTTACAGTTAAACGTTATAAAAAGAAATTTAAAAACAAAACAAAGAACGCATAAAGTTTAAAGTGTGATTATATTATTATATTATATTTATATTATAATATAAAAGATTATATTAAATATTAAATGGATTTCAAACATATTATCGTATAACATTAAGTTCATCATAGTGACTTGTATAGGTAGAATTTCACATAGAAAATATTTGTCACGGTAATAAGTTGGTTTCATTTAGCGTAAGGCGTCGCCTTTGTATAGGATTTGAGTTCAACTCGAAATGGCTCCACAATTTTTTAAAATATTTTACTTAAACAACTCCATTTAGTTAAATAATTAGGCTTTGATTACTACAACAAAATTTTTCCATTATACTTGTTGTTATGGGACCACAATGATGACAATTGTTGATCCATTAGACTAGTTGGTGTCAGGCCACAATGATGTCAATTGTTGAGCCACAACACCCCCTTTACATCCGTTGTCAATGTCATCGTTGTGGTTGTTATGGGACGGATCACGAAAATGACAACGGGAATGGAGTAATCTGATTGGCCAGTTATTTTTCTATTTCTTTATTAACCAATATCAATTACTGTATATTTTACTACATCACCCACAACACAACACCCCCTTCATTCCACAACAATGTCACGTCAGCATAAATCACTCCCACAACGCCACAACGCCGTAACAAAAGGTCTTAGAACCAATATGACACTAAGGTACAGTTGCAGAGCTTGAGTAAAAATAAAACTCGAAAACAAGTTTAATAATACAAGATCGGTTTGATATTAACCCATAATTCACACAATATAACTTTGACCATAAGTCTATAATGGGTATGTTTGTAAAATTAGTTGGTAGATAATAGCTGGTAATTGAAAACTGGTAGTTGTTAACTTTTTAATTGTGTGTAAGTATTTGGACTTTGGTAGAGTATAAAAATAGTAAAAGACAAAAAAAAAAAAAAAAATTAGAAACTTTTTCTCAAACTAGTAGCTTCTAACTTTTAGTTTTTTCTGTCGTTTAAAAGTTTTAAACTCTTTAAACCAAATGCTTTTTATTTTCATAAAAGTTAGAAGTTCCAAAAACCCCTTACCAAACATACCCAATATGATCGAAAAACTTTGATAACTATACCTTTAGTATATGTTTAATTCTTGAAACTAAGCCGATGTTTGTGTTTTAATATGTTTTTGTTTAAATATCTGAAGACCATGTCTCTTGAAAAAAAAAATGTTGCCTTAAGGTATGCATGCTATTAAGGTGTGTATGTTGGATATATTAAAAAACCGAACGTTTTTATGTCTGCAAAATAACTTAATTCTGTCAACAGCACTTAAAAACATATTTCCAAACCTGTGAGATTGGAGACATAATAAGACACTGTTTTATCTTATATCTTCAGAAAAACAAACAATCTGCATTATAAACATCTGCAAACGTTGAAATATAAGACATTGAAAAACAAACACACGATGAACTTCACCTTGACAAGAGCAGAACATTATTACTTTGTGTTTAACTCGTACATTCTAAAGACAAAGCCAGGAAGAAAACAGAAAACGCCATTATAATTTATAATGAGATGAAAAAGAAAACTATATGATCATTATCACCCATCACCCAAACCTATAATAATAAGAAGCAAAATATCTCTCTAAATCACAATAAAAATTGCCCGAAGAAAAATATTCATAAAACATCTAGTGAGTAACTAACTATATCACTCACTACTAAACTCAAGTCTGTATCATATGTTGCCAATCAGAAACTCGATGTGCTACAAAATTACACCCATGTTCATATCAGACCGTTGATCCTGCATTATGAACATGATCACTGTATTAGATATGGTTATGAAAATGACTCAAAATAATAACGTTTTTTTTTTTTTTTTTGAAAAAGCGACGTAAGAGGTTTTGAGTTTTTTTTTTTTTTTTTTTATAGGGACCACCGAATGTCGATGCTAAAGTATTTTCAAGCAATAAGGATACCTCACACTTGGTCAGCTTCATCACCATTAACTAGTACAGCACCATCAGTAGAATCATTATCCATTGCAACAACTTCATTTTGAACCTCCTCTTCTTCACCATCAACAAATTCTTCCTCATTTTCATTATGTTCCTCATCCTGCGCCTAAAAGCATATAAATATATATGTATCAGACGTACCAATTCAATGAATTAATGAACTTTTATTTATGAAAAAAATAATACAAAATTGTACCTCGTGATCCAACTTTCCATTTTCCAGTGGTTCCTCGACATCCAATTGCATGTTTTTGAAAGTCTCCACTAGATTGATATGTGGTCTGTCAACATAGTTCACATACTCTACGGCTGGCGGATAACTACCCCTACACAACAGTTGACGTTAATTATTGTCAAAATGGCATCCAATTCTTGAACATTGTACGAGAAACCTAAAATATGCTTCTAAAACAAAGCTAGATTCTGTTACTCAGACAAGACCATATTAACTAAGATAAAATAAAAATAAAAAAATGGAACCTAGTCTCTGCAGCCTTCGCTTCAACCTCAAGAGCAACTTGCCAATCCTCAAACATATTTGGGTACTCTTCAGGATCTGCTAAAGATTCAGCGGCTTTAACGTTCACCTGCACACGCATTGTGTCAAATCACTCACACCTTAAATTCATTATCATCGTTATTATATATACAAAGACTGTTGTAAAATTATCCTAACCAGAGTGAATTTACAGTAATAAATAACAAGCAACAGAACTAATAAAGAAAACATTTAATTTAAATTTAAATACTACAAATTACAAAACTAACCTTGTTAAGGTCTTTTCTCCAAAGGGCGACTATCTCAGAAACCTTGCTGGGAAGATAAGACCGTGCCATTAGAGCAGCTTCAGGTATTCGATTGCTGCAGGGAAAGTGTAACCAATGAGAATTTTTTTTTTACGAATAGAGATGGTAATTTCAACCGATTTACTTATAAACAGGACGATTTGAGCTCTTCTTAACCTCAAACGATTCAAATACAACATCTGAAGAGGGACTGTGTCAAACTTATAGAAAGTCGCCCAAAATGCGCCCAGGACCGTTACGACTTGTGAAAAAATGACCCGGTTTAACTCAAACTCGTTTTGACCCTAGACCAGTTACCCAAATACACGTCTGGCCACAATCTAGCCACCACTATATATAAGGAAGACTTCGTATGGATGTTGAAAATAATAACGAAATGTTAGTAACCTGTCAACGAGCAGCTGCAAGCAGTCTTCCAATTTACCCAACATAAAGAGACAAGCAAATGCCACATTGTTTTTCCCATTCTCTTTAGCACGAGATGCAAGCTTTGCTATCTCTTCTGCATCTCCTAATGAAGAATAAAGAAGCAACAAACCACTCAAATCATTTGCATGCTTCAAACAGTCCTCTGCCATGTCCAACTGCAACGAGCCATACGTTAATTATGATTACATACAATGTACGTACAAAAAAAGAGCCATGATGAAATTCAGTAGTGGCACAAGCCCACCATACAAATACATATCTAACTAACCTATAGTAAAAATATTGGAAGCTAGTATGAATAGTGTCACCTTTCACTATGCTACTCCTGTATCCATTTTCCTTTTCTAACTTACTTTAATTTTATTGCTTGGTTGCTTTACATCTTTAAATTTATTAGTTTATAGTTTCTAAATATAATTTATTTATTGGAAGTATTCGGGCTGAAGAAAGGCAATCAACTTCTTGCAGTTTTTAAACCTTCCAGGATGAACAAAGTTAAGGTAAAAGGGAGGCTCCATAACTTTTACAGTAGCAGCAGCTGATTAATAGTTGATTGAATCATAAATTATAATTACTTAGAGAAATTGATCAAATTTAGAACTCTGAATTCAAACGACACTGTATATTAATAGTGTTCATCTTGGCCAACAAAAATGATTCAATCACAAAGAGCTTATAAGTGCTATAATTTAAGGTGTGTCCTCAGTGTTTTTTTTTTTTTTTTTTTTTTTTTTTTAAATGAGAAAAAGTTATATTCGACTGACTGAGTAAGGAGTACCATTCCAGCAGACATGGCCAATTCACCCAATTGCTTCCATTTTGACTCGCTCTCTGATACCAATGCAATATCCTGTATACATTAAGATTATATTGTCAGTGCAATAATATAACTTTCAAAGTCAGATTTTAGAAAGTAAATATTTAGAATGAAAGTTCTGTTTTTTGCCAAATAATGTTTCGGCTTAACCCAACCCAAAGTCCCAGACAAACGTGAAAAATCAACCATTTTGACCTGAACCACTTCAGACCCATTACCATGACACCTCTATATATACCTTTGCAATCTCGAGTCTACCAAGTTGAATGGCTAACTCAAATTTATAGTCGGCATCTGTTGCAACTTCCAAGGCTTCTTCAACCATACCACGTGACTCCAAAAAACGAGCAACACTATTAAAACAATCATATATGCAGTTAAGATATAGACAATAGATCATAGATATGCTTATGAACTCAGAACATTATCAATGACCAAACAAGAAGATGATTGTAGCTCATATGAACTATAAGCTCCCGCACTAAGGGCAAAGGTGCAAACAAACTAACACATATAAACCTAGAGTATTCGCATTGTAAGGATGAAGTTACTAAAAATATACCTATTATGATGCTCCTTTGGAATTGACGGTAAGACTCCATTAGCTCGTTCTATGTCTCCACGCATTACAAGGGTCTTATACTCGATTAAAGTAAGAAGCAAAGTGTATCCAATGACACTAAAGTTGTAACAATTCAAGATAAGGATTAGCAACGGTGTTCATAACGTCTATTGTTTAAAGCTGACACTTTAAGATATACTCACTTGAATTCTTTGTCAATGAGATAAACTCTGCTCTGATTAGCAAGATATCCTAAAAGATACATGGGTCGATCCAAATGAAACATTGTGGTTACCTGAAAAATAAATCCATACCTATTACTTATATATAACGTTAGACAACATACAATACTTATAAAGTTACTATCAACAAATTATACCTCGCCACCAACACAGTAGTTAAGTCGCCATGAAGTATTGGTGTATATGAAACAGTCTCCGACCCATAATCCAGTTCTAACTCTTTCACTAATTTCATAAAGAAGTTCAAACGAGTCTTCAACACCTTGCTCATCTACGGGCCTACCACTATCCAAATGTGCTGAAACTACATCACGCTGCGACACGAACACATCATATTAATCACTTTTTCACAAAAAATAAACAGAGTTTAGGTAATAATATGTAGATATGGATCTTACGTTGTATTTTAGTACATAGAAGGATGAATCGCTGGAAATTGCCACCAAATCACCACTATCTGCCCAGTATAGATTCTAGAAATGAAAATGAAAAGAGAGTAATTTAGTTGCTTCATTCACTTATGCAGAAATATAAAGAAAAAAGGTGATACATCGAAATAAAAGCAAACGAAGATGCAGTAAGCCAGTAATGGATTATTACTTTGACATTAACATCAATCCGTTGAATTAATCTACACTCAGCCCAATCATAAAAGCATATAAAATCGTTTGAGCACATTGCTAGCAGAGATCCTCCGTATATGTGCTCCGCTGAAAAGGTAGGCCGGATACTCTTCTTTTCCTGATTAACAAAACCATCCAAGCCAAAATCAATAATTAAAGTTTCAACCCGCATGATTAAATATTTGAAAATGGTATAAAATCCCTGAAGATAATAGTACAAATTTGCTCTTGATTAGATTATTAGGCAGAGAAAAGTGCACAAACCTGAAAGGATTTATTAAAGATCTTGACTTTAGTTGTGCTCTCCCTAACAGCACATTCACCATCTGTGGACCAAACAAACTCCAATGCAGACCCAAATGATCTATTTCTCCATGCTAAAGCTGTGTATATGATGTATTCACCATCACCACATACAACCACAAACCTTCCATTTGGGTTGTGCTTCAAGCTCTAAACAAAGAAAAATCCAATATTGTAAAAAACTAATATTTATGTTGTCGCCACATCTCATATTAGATGCAGCATTTGAAGTTTGACAAGTTCTTTAAGAGAACAACTCTTCCACTGGTACAACTACAAAGAATAGTTTTTCATACAATCATACTGATTCAAGTGGTGTAATTCACTGTTTGTTTAATGTATCGCCTTCTTTAGTTTAGAATCTTAAACTTGAGATAAGGCAATATGCCAATATGAAAAAGCAATCACAACTTACTTGTGGATACATATCACAGGTTCCAAGCTCTTTGACTGCTAAAGGCAACCTCTCACCATCAGAAACCTGGGAGTCAGAGAGATCTAAAAAGTCAGCTTTCAATGATAATTATAACCAAAAAAAAAAAAAAAAAACATTTGATTTTGACAATCATATTGTTGTAGGAGGACCAAATGCAAACCTCATGATCAGCTCCCACACTCTTGATATTAACGGTCTGAATCTCATTATTTTTAGACCATATAATTTTCCCACTATTATCCATACTCGCTACAGGCTCCTCCCGACCAATTTTCACCATTATTGTCCCTTCATCATATCCAATAGCCATACTGTAAAGTAGATCAAACTATTGCAAATGAGTTGATTCAAAATGAGGGTACACATAATCTCAAGATAAAGCATCAACACTGTTAAATATCTTAAAAACCTTTTACTACAAATAATTACCAAACACAAAGTAAAGATATAAGTCATGAACGAAGCTTCTTCACATAAACAATAAAGGAACCAGAAAACACTTTGAACAAGAGAACGACAAGAAACCTTAACGTTTTAAATGCAATAACACAAATGCTAAAAACAAGCTCGATATACAGTTTGAAAATAACTCACCGACGTGAACCTTTCATGTATCCGATAGCCCAGACCCTTTCAAGTCCATAATTCAAAGTGTTCTCCAATCTGCACCGAAAAAAATGAGAAAAGGTGAGGAACATTGAAACTGCCTAAAAGTGAAACTTTCAGTTACAACTGCAACTCATATAGTTAGTTCTACGTTCTACTTGCTGAATTAACAGTACAGATACAACTAACAGTATGGATGTCGAATTATGAGCATTGTTTCAGTAATAAAATTATGTGGTGCAGAAGCTAGGTGACTAAAAAGCACGTAATGACACATGGAAAATGTACAAAATTATAGAAAATTCTTGGTATCTAGTAGTGGGACTACAAATAGCCTGAAAAATGCTTCAAAGTTCAACCACTAATGACTAACATAAACAAATACAGTATTTAATCATAACAAATAACCTACCTGTACGTGGTCGAGTGCCATATTCGTACAGTACCATCCTCGGAACCTGTAATAATTATTGGAAGCTCTGGATGAAAGCATACAGCAGTTACATTGTGTGTGTGACCTTCTAAAGTCTGAACACAAGATTTGGTTTGATAATCCCACACCTGTTATGAAAGTTTTTTTAACAGACACAGCAGTCATACATATAGGTACTATATGGTAACACAACACTAAAATTTAGAAAACATAATAATGACTGTAACCACAAACCTTAGCAGTGTGATCATCCGATCCAGTAATTAGATAAGGTTTGTCACCACCCGTGAAATAATCCACACAATTCACTCCTTTAAGATGGGCATCGAGTGTGAAGTTAGGATCAGGTGAGCCAAGATTCCAAATCTAGAATAAGACATATGCAGAAACATAAACATCTTTAGTATATGTTAGCCTGATAATACCCGTTTGTTTTTTTTCTTATATAGTCATGTTGTCTGCATTTATATAAGATAATAAGTGATAGATAAATGATGATTATTTGTTTTATGTGCTCAATAACCGTCTGAATAATTGATATTACCAACTCTATGTAGGATAGTTATAAAAGCATTTACTAAAAAACTTTTAAAAAGTGGTGACTAAAAAGTAATTTCACACTTATTTGATTTTTTTGTATTAAGACGCGTCTTATTTAATATTGAACTAGTTAAAAACAAACACCCTTTATTACTCTCAATATTAAGTTTCATTCTATTAAGCTCATCAGAATTACCTTTATAGTACGATCAAGTGAAGCACTTGCAAAAGTATTAGTATCTTTAGGGTTGATTGTCACTTGCATCACATAATGAGAATGACCCTCAAAAATTTGAGTACAAAACCAGCTCTTCTCCCAATCCCAAAGCTTTATAAGCATGTCGTCAGATGATGACAATACATATGGGAGGGTAGGGTGGACAGTCACACATCGAATATAATCTGTATGTGCCTCGAACACTTTGACTTTATCCATTGTATTGTAATTGTAAACCCGGATAAACATGTCATCTGCACCAGCCACAACCCACTGCTTGCGTGCTATGAATTTTGCTGATCTGACTGCAAATAAATTATGTAATCATCAAATCAGAACAGAGGTTCATATGAGTCCAACCATGCATCCGAACACACAAAAGAAAACAGATGTATCTCACGAACCTGGCAACTCAGTAACTTCAAAGGACTTTGCCATAGTCTACATTAATAAAGACTATATCAGATGTGCATCAAATAATCAATAAAAATTACTAAAAGAAGGAAAGAGCAGTGAGAAAAAGCAAATGGTTGTACAACACAGCTTTATTCAATATATGTCTTTTACTAATTTGAGGTTTCCTTATGCTGACTTCACCATGAATCCCTGTAACTTAAAGAAATTTAGATTTGTGTAGGATGCAGATTATGATATTTGTTCTCAGGAGCTTGTTGATGTTGGAATGAAACAATTAAAGGCTACTCTACTTCATAGTTTCAAATTAATGAGAATAAAACTGTCCTACATCAAACATCTTCCTACATACATGTTTACCCATCCTCTATCAGTATCATGGTGCAAACTTCAATTTCCATATTATTTGGTTTAAGTTCGCATAGCCGCATAGGCCTATGAAAAAGAACACTATATACCGTGAATTCAAAAGTCCAAAGCCAACTATACACAGTTCAATCATCAGTCAAACAAATAGTCATAAGCATATGAAATTATGAACTCAGATCAGTCACCATTCACCATTCACCATTCACATTACTCCATAAGATAAATTAGCATACAGTAGGCTTTTAAGCATCTGTTATTTCTCAATTCCCATATTCTTTTATAAATTACTAGTTTGTTAACATCAAAAGGCAAACTTCCGAGTGGCCCACGAATTTAAGACAGAGGATAAAAAAAATAAAAAGAATTAAAATGATACTGAATATAATTGATTTTACAGCATATATTGGTAAATTGTGAGCGTCATTTTCCAAACACTTATGTTAGCTAGATAACACTATAAATCTACAAGTAGCGTAGTTTTGTAACCAGCGAAGTTAACAATCCCAACAAGTTAAATAATTCAGAGTATATATTTCCACTGTAGATCTAAATCTCAACAGCTCGAAATCTTACAAAAGGCTGTGAACTTAGCTCCATAGATCATGGCTGGAAAAATCATTCTAATTTACATAAATACAAAAGTCTACACCTTGAAATACATATACCTTAAGCGTTCAAGTATTTTAATTAATTTACAAACGTTTTATACCTGTGATTGATAGTCCCATATACACACTGTCCCTGAATACAAACTTGCAAGGATCCTGCAAAATGACACAAGTACACATACTCATATCCATCAATAGCTACACAAATAACTGTATACATGCACACAGACAAAATTAATATTCATCATTACCATGGTTCAGTTGGATGCAGGTCCACAGATTTCACTCTTTCTGATCTTTGAGCAAGCTTCCTCTGCCAAAAATAAAATAAATGATTAAATCAACATCATCAACATCAAACAAATTTCATACAGCATATATATGAAATCAAATTAACGTAACTAACAGTACCTTGATATCAAGTCTGAGAGGCTGTTTAACACAAAAAAACAAAATTAAGCGATTTCAGTTAGTAAACAATCAAATCGCTAATCAAAATTAGTAGTGTAATTGAAATATGAACAATCGTTAATGATCAAATGAGATGCCATCGTAGATTTAAAAACCGGATCTTACTAAATGGACAATGAGATTCAAGTAGAAATTGAAAGCTCACCATTGTATGATATTATGATTATGCCTTGAAATTCAGAGGAATCGAGTGAGAGATCGAAATTATTATGAATGAAGAATTTAGGTTAAAAACTTGAGTGATGCACCCCTATGTGATTTCCTGATTCGTGGGCGAGACAGGGTGGGGTTTGAAGATGCAAAGAAATAAATATATAAATATAAGTATTTATATTTCTAATTTCTATTTTACGTTAACTATATATTTTATATTTTATATTTTATATTTTATTTTATTTATGCATACGATTAATTGATCCAGCAAATAAAATTCTGTTATAATTCAGTAGGCTTATAACTACCTTTAGTGGTTTGATTCTTGATGTTATAATTCAGTAGGCTTATAACTACCTTTAGTGGTTTGATTCTTGATGTTATAATTCAGTAGGCTTATAACTACCTTTAGTGATTTGATTCTTGATTTAGAATACTAATAATGAAGTGTAAGAACAAAGATGATAATGGAGAGAAAGAAAGAAACACTTTGTAAGTGTGAGAAATGGTGCAAGTTTAATGCTTGCATTCATGAGTATTTATAGCCTAAAATCTCAATATAAAAATACATACTTTGTGTACCAAAATTGACTATATGTATACACCAAAATTGACTATCCATATCTATATTATTATTATTATTATAACACTCCCCCTTGGATAGCAATTTTATTTTGTTGAAGATCAACTATAAATTACTGCCTCGTTAAAAACCTTGCTAAAGAAAACCCAGTGGGAAAAAACTTTAGCTAAGGGAAAAAGAGTGCAGCATGGAGTTGACTCCCCCTCAAGTAGACATCGCTTCAGCTGTTACATCTTTTGAACATGTCTCATGCCAATGTTATGAACGTGTGTTCTGAAAATAGCAGTTGGAAGTGCTTTCGTGAAAAGATCAGCAGAGTTTTTGCTAGATTGCACATATCTCATTTCAATCTGGTTGTCCTTAATGAGATTTTGAGTGTATGAGAAGAATCTAGGTGGTATGTGTTTTGTTCGGTCACTTTTGATATACCCTTCTTTCATCTGTGCTATGCAAGCTGCATTATCTTCATAGATAGTTGTTGGACTTTTATCGCGTTCTAGTCCACAAGAATCAGTAATGAGTTGTGTCATTGATCTCAACCAAAAACATTCTCGAGTAGCTTCATGTAATGCAATCACTTCGGCATGATTTGACGATGTAGCAACAAGTGTTTGTTTTTGAGAACGCCATGATATTGCAGTACCTCCATTTAGGAATACATATCCAGTTTGAGATTTAGCTTTATGTGGATCAGATAAATAACCTGCATCTGCATAACCAACCAAATCTTGTTTTGATTCGTTAGAATAAAATAATCCTAAATCAGTAGTTCCTCGAAGGTATCGAAATATGTGTTTGATCCCATTCCAGTGTCTTTTGGTAGGAGCAGAGCTGAACCTTGCCAACAAATTAACTGCAAAAGAAATGTCAGGTCTTGTACAATTTGTAAGATACATAAGAGCTCCAATTGCACTAAGATATGGTACTTCTGGTCCAAGAATGTCTTCTTGATCTTCACATGGACGAAATGGATCAGCTTCAACATTGAGTGATCTAACAACCATAGGAGTACTTAATGGTTTTGCCTTGTCCATATTGAAACGTTTCAAAATCTTTTCAGTATATGTTGTTTGATGTACAAGTAAACCATTAGGCATATGCTCAATTTGTAAACCAAGGCAATACTTGGTTTTTCCGAGATCTTTCATTTCAAATTCTTTCTTTAGAAGTTGAATGGCTTCATGGATCTCTTTATTTGTACCTATGATGTTAAGATCATCAACATAAACAGCTATGATCACATATCCGGATGTTGTTTTCTTAATGAAAACACAAGGGCAAGTAAGATTATTTGTATACCCTTTGCTTATCAAGTAATCACTTAATCGGTTATACCACATACGTCCCGATTGTTTTAACCCATATAAAGATCTTTGTAATTTAATCGAATACATTTCTTTGGGTTTTGCATTTGATGCTTCTGGTACCTTAAATCCTTCAGGTATCTTCATATATATATCACTATCAAGTGATCCATATAGATAAGCAGTCACAACATCCATGAGATGCATTTCTAAATTTTTAGAAACTGCCAGACTGATTAAGTACCTAAAAGTAATTGCATCCATAACAGGAGAATAAGTTTCTTCATAATCAATTCCCGGTCTTTGAGAAAAACCTTGAGCTACAAGTCTAGCTTTATACCTTGTAACTTCATTTTTCTCATTTCTTTTTCGGACAAAAATCCATCTGTATCCTACAGGTTTCACATCTTTAGGAGTGAGAATGATGGATCCGAAAACTTTTCTTTTATTGAGTGATTCTAATTCAGCTCGTATTGCTTCTTTCCATTGAGCCCAATCATGTCTATTTTGACATTCAACCATAGATGTTGGTTCTGGATCATCATCATTATTCATGATGTCATATGCAACATTAAATGAAAATTTCTCATCAAGATTTTTCATTTCATTTCGGTTCCATAATATTTTTGAATATGCATAATTGATTGCAATTTCTGTATTGACATCATCAATCTCCTCTGCAGTAGGAGTACTGATTTGTGGTTCTTCTTGAACACTTTCTTTTACTTCATTATCAGCTGATTTTCTTTTTCGAGGATTTTTATCCTTTGAACCGATTGGTCTTCCACGTTTCTGACGTGGCAAAGATTCATGAGTGACGTTATTGCCAGCTTTTGGAATTTCAATTCGAGCTGGAGTATTTACTGCTGGTATATATGATTTTGTCACCGTTTTTTGTATCTGTAAATGCATCAGGCAATTGATTTGCAAGTTCTTGTATATGCATTATCTTTTGAACTTCTGTCTCGCATTCTTTTGTGCGAGGATCAAGATACTTTAATTGAGGTT